>NC_051084.1:11212976-11490476 GCF_004664715.2 Peromyscus leucopus | reverse complement strand
TGGGGCGGGGGGTGGGGTGGGGGAGGTTAGGAGAGATCATTCACAGCTCACAGCTGAGGGGGACATGGAGGTCAAATGCAGACCAGTCCTGTCCCAAGGAGCTGAGAAGCCAAGACAGAGGGGACCTGAGAGAGAACAACCTTCCCTTCCCACCTCAGCCCTCCCCCTTCCCTCCCCTCCTCCTTCCCTCTTCTTCCCTCTTCCTTTTCCCCCTCCTCATCTCCCCTCTTCCTCCTTCCCTCTCCCTCTCCTCTTCCCCTCCCCATCTTTCCTCCTTCCCTCCTGCTCCCTCTTCCATCTCCTCTCTTCTTTTTCCTCCCTCTCTCCCATCTCTCCTTCCCTCCTCCCCGCCGCATCTCCTTTTCCCTTTCCTCTCCTCTCTCCTCCATTCCTTCCTTATCATCCTCCTCTCCACTTCCTTACCCCCCATCTCTCCCCTGTCCTCTCCTCCTCTCCTCCCCTCCCCTCTCCTCTTTCCCCCTCCCCTCCCCATTCCCCCTTCCCTCCGCCTCTGTCTGCTCTGTTGGGATCCCACACTGACACATCTTGTACTTCCCGTTTCCAGGGAAATTCCTTGCCCACTCGACCACACCCGCCCTCGAGGACCTGCCCATCTCTTTGGGCAGAGCAGAAGCCAGACAGGGACCTGGATTGTGAGGCGACACCCCCCTGCTGGGTGTGTGCCAGGAGCCTCCCCTACACCGGGGGCCTGGTTTGGGTTACAGGGACGGGTGCTTCCGAGAAGTGGGGCCCCGTGGAGTACGTGACTCTGGCCCCTCTAGCTGCAGTTAGTGGGACAGAGACCCCTCCCCACTGGTCCCCCGACTTCGGCTTCCTGCCCTGGCTGCTGGGAGGCCCTGCCACCACGGCACACTGGCACACAGACACGCGGGCCCCTCCCAGGCACCCGGAAAGGACCAGCTGCATCTGGGGGCGCTGGCCCTGCCAGGGTCACAGAGCCTCAGCAGACCTTCCACCCCTGCCCGCGCCCCCAACTGCTGAGGTTTCAGGCTAAACACCACTCTGCTGGGGGCGGGAGGGCTGGGGTTATTTTTAGCAAGGATTCGAGAAAGGCCCTTTTCTCCTTGACTTTCACTGGGCGCCACCGTCAACCCCCAGCCCAAGACTCGAGCCTGAGAAGGCCGGCTGGGAAACCCCCTCCCAGGAAGAGGAAACCGGTGCCTTCTGCTCTGCAGCTAGTTCTCCCGGTCAGGAGTGGCAGGCAGCCATGGGGGTGCGCTGGGGGAAATTCCGCCTCATTCCTGGTCTCTGGGATCATAAATTTGGGGAGCAAAGAGGATGCTGTATCTCGATTCAGGGTGCCCAGCTTTGGGAGCTGGAGCCCCAAGGGGCCACTTAGTTATTGTCGGGGACTTCTGGGAGTTTCCACAGAGGTTAACTTTATGGGGTTTTTTTTTTGTTGTTGTTTTGGTTTTTTTGATATAGGGTCTCACTAGCCCTGGCTGGCCTGGAACCGACTGTGTAGACCAGACTAGCCTTGAAATTACAGTGATTTGCCTGCCTCTGACTCTTGAGTGCTAAGATCAAAGGTGTGTGCCTCCACGCCCAGCCTTTAACAGAATTTTTTTGAAATTACATTTTGCTGGGGCTGGTGGGGTGTCTCAGTGTGTAAAGGTTCTTGCTACCTAGCTTGACAGCCTGAGTTCAGCCTCTCCGACCCACATGATGGGATGAGAGAACTGATTCCAGAAGGTTCTCTGCAGGTCTACACACTTATGCAGATTCGGAGACACACGCAGACACTCAGGCATAGACACACACAGACACATGCAGACACAGACACACAGACACAGACATACAGACAGACACGTGTAAATAAATAAATACAGGGTAGCTGAGGCTGTGGAGATGCTTAGCAGGTTTGCATGCTCACTGTGAAAGCAAGAGGTCCTGGGTTCAAATCCCCAGACCTCAGGTGAAGCTGGGATCTGTGACCCCAAATTAGGGGTGAACCACTATCCAGCCAGCCTACCCTGCCCTAGATCATCAGATTCAGAGCGAGAATCTGTCTCAAAAAATAATGTGTAGAGTTGTTAGATGAAAGCATGTGGCATCATCCACACACTCAAACGGGTATACACGCACATATGTGCATATACCACACACACACAGTAAAAGTAGGGGGGCTGAAACGATGCCTCAGGAGTTCAGAGTTTGTGTTACTTTTCCCTAGGACCTGAGTTTGGTTCCCAGTACACGCCTCTAAGTCCAGCTGTCCTTTGTGGGTACCACAGACATGACAGATACTTGCACACATGCACACAAATAAAAAGTCATTTTTTGTTATTATGTTTTCTTACTATTTATTTATTTATTTTGTTTTTCAAGACAAGGTTGCCTCTATGTAGCCTTGGCTGTTTTGGAACTCGCTCTGGAGACCAAGCTGGCCTTGAACTCAAGAGATCTGCCTGCCTCTGCCTCCTGAGTATTAAAGGCATGTGCCACTGCCACTCAGCGATTTTTTCCTTTTTAAAAATAAATCCTTAAAAAATAAATTTAGCTGCTATGATTGGAGAGAGGAGTGGACAATAAGGTTAGTAGTGGTGGTGGTGCCCGCCTCTACCTATCCCAGAGCTAGGCTTCTAGACATGCACCACCATGCCCGTTTAATAAGGTTCTGGGGGTCGAACCCAGGGCTTCATGCATGCTAGGCAAGCACTCTGTTGGTAAGCCACACCTCCAACCTGTGGGTAAGGAAGCTGTTAAGGTAGAAGAGCCTCCATTGAGGAGTTCCTTGAACTTGGACACAGGAAGTGGGGATCAGTGTTGAGACCAGAACAAGAGGCTGTGGATGAAGAGGGGGCGTGGAGGAGGAGGGTCAGCATTGCCCCTCTGCTACAGTCGTCCCTCGTGGGACGCCAGCCCCTCCCACTCCTCTGGCCCCTCCCACTCCTCTAGCGCCCCCTCCTCTGGCCCCTCCCACTCCTCCAGCCCCTCACCAAGCATAGCGGTTTTTTAGCAAGGCCAAGCCCTTGAGAAACAGCACTTTCAAGGCCATCCACCCAGGGACAGGCAGAAGTGAGGGCTTTGTGGTTAGCTCATTTCTTTCTGTCCTCCTTTTCAAGGTCGTTCAGATGCTGGGCCTCCCCCATCCCGCGGCCCGGAGAGGAAAGAGCGGAGCTTCCAGGAGAGGTACGGGATGGCTGTGAGTGCTCCCGGCTCCCTCTCTAGAACACCCCTGGGAAGCTGCCGCTGGGCTGTAACTCCGGCCAACTGCTGGGGACCAGAGGGTGACTGAGATGCAGCCTTCTGGCTGTGACATCAGAGTTGGCGTTGCCAGGAGTGAGAGGTGGTTTAGGAACAGACAGCGAGCTGCTGCCAAAGGGAGGCAGGGTCGGGAGACTCCCGTGAACACCCAGCATGCCCAGCAGCGCTCCTCCCCGCTTTGTCCCGTAAGCCCTCACTTCCGGTTCCCAAGCACTTCCTCTCTCCAGGCGGTGGTCTCCTGTGAACGCGAAGGAAGCAGTCTTTGGAGGACTTCCACGGGTCCTGTCAGATTTCCTTTTCCCTGCCTTAGCTCCTTCGCTTGAGTCTTTTCTGCTGCCTGGAGTGCTGGGATTTCACGCCTTCCCATCGGAAGGGCGGAACAGCCAGCTCTGAGCATCAGGACTGCAGCTCTCTGGGCAAAGCTAACTGCTTTGGGAAGGGCCCTTTGGTTGATATATTGTGCACCCCAATAAACTTATCTGGGGGGGTCAGAGAACAGAATAGCCACTATATTAAACATAGGTTTAGGCAGTGGTAGCACACGCCTTTAATCCTAGCATTCAGGAGGCAGAGATCCGACTGGATCTCTGTGAGTTCAAAGCCACACTGGAAACAGCCAGGTATGGTGACACATGCCTTTAATCCCAGGAAGTGATGGCAGGAAGCAGAAAGGTATATAAGGTGTAAGGGCCAGGAACTAGAGTCTTTTTTAAGCTTTTAGGCTTTTAGCAGCAGTTCAGCTGAGATCCATTTGGATGAGGATTCAGAGGCTTTCAGTCTGAGGAAACAGGATCAGCTGAGGAATTGACAAGGTGAGGTTGGATGTGGCTTGTTCTGTTTTTCTGATCTTTCAGCGTTCACCCCAATACCTGGCTCCGGGTTTGTTTTTATTAATAAGAACTTTTAGAGATTCATGCTACAGGGCCCCAGGAAGAAGACAGCAGAGTGGTCCTGTCCTTAGTCTCTCTCTCTCTCTCTCTCTCTCTCTCTCTCTCTCTCTCTCTCTCTCTCTCTCTCTCACACACACACACACACACACACACACACACACACACACACACCAGGAAGACAGCATCCCTCAGCAAACACATGAGCTGGGTGTGGAGATGCACACCTGTAATGCCAGCCTGTGGGAAGCAGACATCCGGCTTTCTGGTTCAACCTCGGAAATAGTGAGAGATTGAGGCCAGCTTCAGCTACTTAAAACTCTGTCCTTCCCGAACCAAAGCAAGTGCTGGAGACATGGCTGAGTGGGTGAGGGGCCTGTCACCGAAAGCATGAGGACCCAAGTTCAGATCCCTGGAACCCACTTCAAAAGCCAGGCATTGTGGTGGTATGTGTCTGTAATACCACCACTTGGGAAACAGCAGAGTCCGGTGGATTTCTGGAGGTCATTGCCTGGGCAGCCTATTGGAATAAGTGTGCTTCAAGTGTAGTGAGGGGACCCTGCACTATAAGGGTGGGCAGCGATTGAGGAGGTCATTGATGCCCATCTCTGGCCTACACACACACACACACACACACACACACACACACACACACCATGAAAACAATAAAATACATGCCTGCTAGGCCAGGCTTGGTGATACCTACCTTTAATCCTAGCACTCAGGAGGTGGAAGCTGGCAGATCTGTGTGAGTTTGAAGCCGCCTTGGTCTATACATTGAGTTCTAGGAGAGCCAGGGCTACATCATAAGACCCCGTCTCAAAAAGTAGCAACGACCACCAAATATGGCTTCTGCTCCCACAACCTCACCTAAGCCCATGTGGCTTGCCTGTCCATCAACGCACCAACCAGTTTACAAAAATGTTTTCCATGGTTCCCCTGTGTATCAATTGGTGGGCATCACCCTCATACTCATGTTCGTGACACAGATGCCTCCAGGCACACACAGACACAAGCAGGATACACACACATATACAATCCAGTACAAGCATGAACATGCACGCGAGCGCGTGAGCGCGCATGCACACACGCACATATATATGAACACATGGGTACACAGACACAGTTTCATGTACATATGATTCCTTCTCCACCCTGGCTCACACTTGCTTGATGAAGGGAACTCCGGGGAACCTGCCCGCACAGAGGCCTGCTTGCCCCCGGCTGTCTCTGGGTTCCCAGAGATCTGACATCTTTTCTCCTGTTTTCCCTCCCGGTGCCTGGTGTGAATTAGAGGAAGCATCAGGATAGGGCTTCCCCCCGGGGCACCCTGCTTGAGTGGCTGTCAGGAATGGGGCTACAGAGAGGGGAAGGGCAGGTGAGCAGCTGGGTAATGACCCTGTCCCTTCTGTATACTGAAGTCTGCAAGGGCACTGTGGTTCGTGGGCTCAGTACGGTGACTCCGGTGTCTCTTTTACTCATGGCCACATTTCTTTTTAAATGTATTTATTTTATGTGTTGCCTGAATGTATGCATGTGTACTATGTGCAGGCCGGGTGCCGGAGGAGGTGAGAAGAGGGTGTTGAATCCCCTGGAACTTGATTTATGAGGGGTTGTGAACCACCATGTATGTGCCGGGAACTGAACCTCGGTCCTCCGGAAGAATAGCCAGTATGCCTAATTGCACAGCCGTCTGTCCAGCCCCCTCTGTCACATTTCTTAACTGTCCCACCCTACTTTGTGAGTCTGTGTGTGGGTTCGTTGTTTTGAGACAGGGTTTCACGTAGCTCAGCCTGGCCTCAGATTAACTATGTAGCCAAGGATGACCTCGGCTCCTGATCCTCCTGCCTCCACCTCCTGAGAGCTGGAGTTATAGGTGTGTAGCTCATGTGTTTGTTGAAAGACAATTTCTCCCACTGTGTTTGAGGCCGAGGTCTGTACAAGTGAGGCTGGGCCTTGAGCGCTGACCTTTTTAAAAAACGGAATGAATTAACTTAGTTTTGTGTGGGTGTGGGCAGGCAGGTACCAAGGTATGCTCTCGGAGATGATAGGGGCTGTGGCACTGGGTGGGGCCGGGGGTGTGGCTGGGCTCTGGCACTGGGTGTGGCTTGGGGGTGTGGCTGGGGTGGGACACTGGGTGGGGCCGGGGGTGCGGCTGGGTGGGGCATTTCTGCCTTTGCTTTTCTGACTGGTTTATGCTGGAGAAGATGAGTGAGAGACAACCTGAGTTCAATCTTTGGTTCAACAAACATGGACGCTTGCTTGGCCAACGCCATTCTGAGTGACTGTCACTCGCTCTCTCCAAGCCTGTGGGTCACTGGTTTGTCACAAATCGGGTGGGATGGCCTGGCGCCCTGGCTGTGTTCCTTGAACAGATCAAAATCTTTCGTTGCATTTATTTGTGTGTGTGTGTGTGTGTGTGTGTGTGTGTGTGTGTGTGTGTGTGTATGTGTATGGGGTGGGGGTGCCCGTGTGCCACCGCATGCCACTGTGTGCAGGTGTGGGTCAGAGGACAATTTGTGGGGTCTCATGGAGACCTCCCTGGAGGTCTCGGAGACTGAAATCAGGTCCCCACACTGGCAGCAACCTCCCTTCCCTGCGGAGCCGTCTTCCGGCCCTGAGTCCAAGGATCTTCTCCTGCTGGTGCCTCCACTTCTGGGCTGCGATTAGACCAGGCCTGGACTCTTGCTGTAGGAGCCTCAGGCTTGAGGGGAAGGTTTAGAGAGCCCACACAGGCCATCTGCCTCACGTGGAAGCTTCTCCCAGGCTCCTCCGGGGCATCATGGCAGCAACCCGAGGCCATTGAGGTAGAAGAGTCTGATGAAACTACTGAAGGGCTGGACAGGTAGGAGGTTCGGATTTGACTCAGCCATGTTCAGCTGCGGACACTGTCTCCAGAGTGTGTGCCTGGCGTGTGGGGCTGGCAGGACTTGATGGGGGCAGATAGAAGAGTCAGTGAGACCTAGGGATGTCTCAAAAGAGTCTGTGTCTAGGGTCTGTGTCTAGGGAACCCAAAGTCAGTGTCAGGCATGCTGTCACACTTGTACAGGACTCCAGTTGAGGCAGGAAAGCTGAGTGTCCCAGGCCAGACTGTACCACACGGTGAGGGTGAGCTCCTGCCTTAAAACAGAGGCACAAAACCAAAGTCGTAGGTGGGGCCGGACAGGTGGCTCAGTGGGTAAAGCACTTGCTTCGAAACTGTGAGGAGAGTGGGAGTGAACAGCCTTGTGAAGGCTAGGTGTGTGGAGCCCAGTTGTAAACCTAGTACTGGAGGCCCGAGACAGGGATGCCCAGAGCAAACTCACCGGCTGGCTATCTGACTAACAGCTCTGGGTTCCACAGGAGACCTCGCCTCAACATCCAAGGGCTCCAGCAACTGAGAAAGACAAGACCTTGCCATCAGCCTCTGGCCTCCACAGGCACCTGAACATACACCTGCACACCACATACACCTGCACACCACACATACCTGCACATCACACACACATGCACACCACACACACACATGCACACCACACACACATGCACACCACACACACATGCACACTACACATACCTGCACACCACACACACATGCACACCACACACACACATGCACACCACACACACACATGCACACCACACATACCTGCACACCACACACACATGCACACCACACACACACATGCACACCACACCACATGCACACCACACACACATGCACACCACACACACATGCACACTACACAGACCTACACACCACACATACCTGCACACCACACACACCTGCACACCACACATACACCTACACACCACACATACACCTGCACACCACACACACACCTGCACACCACACACACATGCACACCACACACACATGCACACCACACACACATGGAAAAAAAGAAAAGCCAAGGGCTGGTGTCATAGATCAGGGGTAAATGCTTGCACTTGGCTAGCATTCCCAAAGCCTTCTGTCCCATCCCCAGCTCCACAAAAACAGATAAAGAAGTAGAGATCACTCTCATCCGATGCCCCCCAGCTACCACTGCATCCACGTGAGTGGTCCAGGAGGAAGGTCTATTTAGTCAACCCCGCGCTCAATGTGGGAGCATCTGCCGCCTGCAGTAGCTTTTAGCAATCATCCCCAGTTGACAGATAATGAATGGATGAGTAAATTTATTCAAATTTAATGGAATGAGAAAGTATGGTTCATTTTTATTTACGTAAGATTTCTGTCCTGACAAAACTATTTTTTACTGAACATAGCATTTTTAAAAGAAAATCAAGCTTGAGCCGGGTATAGTGGCGCACAACTTTAATCTCAGCACTCAGGAGGCCGAGTCAGGCGGATCTCTGTGAGTTCTAGGCCAGCCTGGTCTACAGAGTGAGATCTAGGACGGCCAGGACTACACAGAGAAACCCTGTCTCAAAACAAACAAACAAGTGTAAGAGTAAAACCCCACGTATCTTCTTGTATTTTATTTATTTATTTTTTGAGACAGAGTCTTGCATAGCCCAGGCTGACATTGAACTTGGCATATAGCCCTGCTCTCCTTGGTCCCTCATCTCCACCTGCCAAGAGCTGGGATGACAGGCAGGTGTCACCACACCTGGCTCTTCCTGGTTTTCGAATGGAATTCAAATGAATCTGGAGCCGATGCTTTCCATGTTCCCCAAGCAGGGGCTTGGGAGTGGGGGGCGTGCCTGCCACCTCAGCACTTGGGAGGCAAAGCAGGAGAAACACTATGCATGTGAGGCCAGTCAGGGTCACATAGGGCAAGATCCTATCTCAAAAACAAGTCCCAAGAAGGAAGAAAAGGAGAGTGAGAGAGGAGGTCCCTTCTGACCTCCTAATGGCATCCTCCCCATGATAAGTGGCAGCTACTACTGACTTGTGTCTGTGGCTCACCCCCAAGGAGACAGCCCACGCAGGAGGGGCCTGGTACAAGATGAGCGCCGACCCTTGCCTTTGGCACATCCTATCTCATGGCTGGGCCAGGGTCGGTCATGTCCTCCAGGGTTGTCTGTGAGGGCTGTCGACATGGTGAGAACTCTTGAAAGATGTGGGTGATTGAAGGGGAGCAAGAAGGGCAGGGGAGCCCGGCAAATGTTTGGACCCACCAACATTTGGTAGTAGGAAATGCAGTGCATGCAGGAAGGCAGCGGAGGAGGGGGAGGATGTGAGAGGCCAGTAAGCCAGGGAGGCTGGGAGGGCAGGAGGCTGGGAGGGCAGGGGGCTGGGAGGGCAGGGGGCTGGGAGGGCAGGGGGCTGGGAGGGCGGGTGCTGGGAGGGCAGGGGGCTGGGAGGGCAAGGGGGCAGGGAGGGCAGGGGCTGGGAGGGCGGGGGAGACTGGGATGCAGGGGGCTGGGATGCAGGGGAGACTGGGATGCAGGGGAGACTGGGATGCAGGTGGGCTGGAAGGGCAGGGGGGCTGGGAGGGCAGGGGGCTGGGAGGGCAGGGGAGACTGGGATGCAGGGGGCTGGGATGCAGGGGAGACTGGGATGCAGGGGACTGGGATGCAGGGGGAGACTGGGATGCAGGTGGGCTGGAAGGGCAGGGGGGCTGGGAGGGCAGGGGGCTGAGGTGGAAGTCTAGGACATGAGAAGCAGAAGGGGCTGAACTCATCTTCTTTTCTACCTTGGGGGATATACAGATGGGATGTTTTGTTTGTTGGAGTTTTGTTTTATTTGTTTTTTTAAAAGATTTGTTAATTTTATAGCATGGATGTTTTGTCTGCATAGATGTGCACCACATGCATGCAATGCCTTTGGAGCCAGAAGAGGGCATCAGATTCCTTGAAACTGTACTTAGAGATGGTTGAGAGTCGACACGTGGGTGCTGGGAACTAAACCCAGGTCCTCTGCAAGAGCAGTCAGTGCTCTTAATGGCCGAACCATCTCCGGCCCGGGCTGTATAGGTCCTAAATATGTGGTTTCCTATTCACATTTGTTCTCAGCCACCCTGTATCTGAATTTAAATGTGGAACAAGCTTGATAGGAACCCGCCAGGGCTGGAGAGCATACTGACCCTCCTGAACATCGCCACACCTCTGAGAGGCTGATGGCTTACAGCTTAGGCAATGGCTCTGTCACTCACTGGTTAGGCAGGTCATTTAACTGCCACGTGCCTCCGCTTCCCAATCTGTCGAAAGGCGATAGCATCTACCTTTGAGATGGTTGTTGAAGATGACATTCTTTTTTCTTTTTTTTTTAGACAGGGTCTCACTATGTAGGTTTGGCTGATCTGGAACTCACCCAGATCCACCTGCCTCTGTCTCCTGAGTGTTGGGATTTAAAGCATAAGCCAGCACCGCCTGGCCTGTTTCTTTTTCTAGCTTAGGACATGCCTGTTGGTGGCCTCCGGGACAGTGTAAGGACAGTCTCTAGCTAGACAGTGGGAAGTGTCTGAAAGCTCTGCTCTGGGGCGGGCTGCACACTGCAGCGAAGAGACAGAGCCAGGGCTCAGAGGCCTGTGGCACCAGCTTCTGGAGAAGCTAAGACAGAAAGATGGCTTGAGCTCAGGAGTGTGGGCAGCACAGTCTAGACGTGCAGCCCGGCAGTAAAGTCTCACCCAGCTCTGGGCTCGATTCTCAGCGCTGCAAAGAAACAAAACAGAGCCCAGGGCTTTTCCAGGGCGCGGTTCCGCCAGCTGCCTCTGAGGGAACTTCCCACGAGAGCGTGGATGTTCTCTTCCACCAACCCCACCCGGACTCCATCCCCATCTTGCCCTTTAATCAGAGTTTATTTTCAGATTGTTGCTTATTTATATGTGCATGTATGTTTACGTGTGTGTGTGTGTGTGTGTGTGTGTGTGTGTGTGTGTGTGTGTGTGTGTGTGGTCAGAGGACGACATTCAGGAGTCAGCTCTTTCCTTCCACCATGTGGGTCATCAGGGTTGGTGACACACACCTTCACCTGCCGAGGCATCTCACTGGTCCCTCGTCTTCCCTTTGCATTGGTTCTTTGTCTCTTTACTGTGACCCGGTGCCCGACAAGAAGGAACCTAAGGGAGGAGGGTTTGTTTTGGCTCACAGTTCGGAGGGACCCAGTCATCACAGTGCGTAAGTCCTTTCCAGCAGGGCTATGAGGCTCCTGCTTCATTGCGTCTAGAGCCAGAAAGCAGAGAGTGGCAGGAAGTTGAACAGTGCTAGACAGTGGTGGTGCACGCCTTTAATCCCAGCACTCAGGGGCAGAGGCAGGTGGATCTCTCTGAGTTCGAGGCCAGCCTGGTCTACATAGTGAGTTCCAGGACAGCCAGAGCTACACAGAGAAATCCTGTCTAGGAAAACAAAACAGAACAATCAATCAACAAATCTGCTCTCAGTGGCCCACTTCCTCCATTGAGGCTCCAACTCTTAAAGGTCCCATGACTTTCCAAATTAGCTCCACCATTTGGGAACCAAGTGTTCAAATCGGGAGCCTACGGGGGAACATTCCAAGTTCAAATCACAGCACCCTTCTCTCCCACTTACAGGACCTTTCTCCCAACATGGAAGTCATGCCTAGTAGTTGGAGAGATGGTTCAGTGGACGGCCCTTGTAGAGGACCAGAGTTTGATTCTAAAACCCATGTCCAGTGGTTCAGAACCACCTGTCATTCCAGCTCTAGGGGACCTTATGCCCTCTTCTGACCTCTTCAGACACTACACCCACATGCACACACACATAATGAAAAATAAAATAAATCTTAATTTAAAAAACAAAGGCCATGCTCAGATCCCTGAAAAAATGAAGAAAATGGGGGCCAAGATGGCGGCCGCAGTGCCGAACTTAGACGTCCATGGTGACGGGCCAAATGCCATCTGGGGACAAGGTTAAAGGGAAAAACAAGAGAGCCGGGAAAATGTTAACTTGTAAGCAAATACAGAGGGGGGCTGGAGAGAGGACTGAGAGCACCGGCTGCTCTTGCAGAGGACTTGAGTTCCATTACTAGCCCTGACATGGCTGCTCACAACCATCTGCAGATCCAGTTCCAAGGGACCTGACCCTCTCTCTGGCCTCTGCAGGTACTGCACACACACAGTACACAGACGACATACATGTAGACAAAACACCAATACACATAAAATGACGACACAGAGAGCAGCAGGAAGGCAATGGACCAGACTAAGAATTAAGCACATACTACATATTTTAGGTTAAGTTCAAATAGATGTAATTATATACAATGCCATTCATTCATCATCTATGTGTACAGTTTGTTTGGTTTTGAGAAAGGGTCTCTCTACATAGCTCTAGCTGTCCTGGAACTCACCATGTAGACCAGGCTGGCTTCAAACTCACAGAAATCCACCTGTTCCTGCCTCCTGAGTGCTAGGACTAAAGGTGTGTGCAAGCATGCCCGATTTATGGTTTGATGGGATGATTTTTTGGTGTTTTTAGTGGTGGGATTCAATCCTGGGGCCTCACACATCCTAAACAAGTTCTCACTGAGCTACAGCCACAGACTAATGTGATGAAGAGTTTTTTTTGTTATTGTGTTTTTTACATTTATTTGTTTTATCGGTGTGAGTATTTTGTCTGTGTGTATGTATGTGTACCATGTGTCTTGTGCCAATGGAGTTTAGAAGAAGGCCCTTGGATGCTGTGGTGGTTTGAAAGAAAATGGTCTCCAAAAGGAGTGGCACTATTAGGAGGTGTGGCCTTGTTGGAGTGGGTGTGGCCTTGTTGGAGGAAGTATGTCACTGTGGGGGCGGGCTTTGAGGTCTCGTGTGCTCAAGCTTCACTCAGTGTGACACTCAGTCCACTTCCTGTTGTCTTCTGATCAAGATGTAGCCAGCACCATGTCTGCCTGCACACCACAGTGTCCCACTGTGATGATAATAGACAGAATCTCTGAAACTGTAAGTCATCACAACGAAATGTTTTCCTTGTAAGGGTTGCCGTGGTCACGGAGTCTCTTTGCAGCAACTGAAACCCTGACGAAGTGAGATCCCCTAGACCTGGAATTACACTAGACCTGGAATTACAGACGGTTGTGAGTCACCTGTTGTTGCTGAGAACTGAATGTGGGTTCTTTGCAAAAGCAGCAAATGCTTTTAACTGCTAAGTTATCTCTCCAGCCCCAGTCTGATGAGTTTTGACAAATGTGTTTGCCTGTTTGACCTCTACCATCCTACAGATCACCCTTCATTCCAAACTTTGTGTCTCTTTTTGTTTTTCCAACCAGTTGGTACCTGGTTGGACCAATCTCCTTTCTGTGACCACATGTGCCACGGCTCCACATGTGCCACGGCTCCACATGTGCCACGGCTCCACATGTGCCACAGCTTGCATGTGGAGCTCAGAAGACAACTTTGTAGAGTCAGGTGTCTCCTTTATGTGGATTCTGGAGACAGAACCCATAGTACCAGACTTACACATGGTTGAGTAGCAAGAGCCTTTAGCTCTAGGTTTATATTTCTAAAATTTTAGATAAATGGAACACTTAGTATGTTCTTGTTCCCTCTCTCTGAACATCTCTTTCTCTATGAGTGGTGTGTGTGTGTGTGTGTGTGTGTGTGTGTGTGTGTGTGTATGGCTGCATTTACCTATGCAGGCATGTGTGGAAGCCAAGGTTGAAACTGAGATGTCTTTTTCATTTACTTCTCCATCTTACATTTTAAATATTTATTTTTATGTTATGTGTATGAGTGTTTTTCCTGCTTGTCTGTCTATGCACCACTTTTGTGCCTGGAGGCCAGATCAGGGCATCAATTCCCTGAAACTGGAGTTACAGGTGATTGTAAGCTGCCATGTGGGTGCTGGGAATTGAACTCAGGTCCTCTGGAATACCTACTCATAATTGCTCAGCCAATGTCCCTAGCATTCCACCTCACTCTTTGTGACCAGGTCTCTAACTAAGCATGTCAGCTGATTGGTTGGCAGTAAGCCCCATGGATACTCACATCTCTACCTTCAGCTCTGGGGTTCAGGTGTAGAGATGAGAGCAATAGCCACGACTAGCCTTAGCTTACCACCAGCAGTAGCTTCCACAGCGAGAGCTTCTTCCTGCCTGACCTGTGCTTTTATTATTGCCTTTCTCTTCTGCCTTCTCATTGGCTCTAAGCCCAGCCACATCACTTCCTCGTCACTGCCTGTCTATACAGACCTCCAGGTCTCTATGGTTGGTACTGGGATTAAAGGCTAGTGTCACCATGCTTGGCTGTGTCCTTGACCACACAGAGACTCTGCCTGCCATGTGATCGGATTAAGGGCATGTGCTGCCACCACTGACTTCTGTTTATGGCTATTTGACCTCTGATCTCCAGGCAACTTTATTAACATACAAATAAAATATCACATTTCAGCACAAATAAAATATCACCACACCTGAGTGTGCATGTGGATGTAAGCACATGTTGTCTGGAATGTGTGTGTAGTTCTGTTTGTCTTGTGTATGGTATGTATTGTATGTGTGCATGTGTGTGTATGTGTGTGTACACTTCATTTCTAAAGAAACCACCAGAGTATGTTCCAGAGTGCCTGTGTGTTCCCAGCAGCAAAGCAGGAGCGTTCCAGCGCTGTCACAAGTCGTCCAGCCTCTCTCTGGTGCCATCAGCCTTTTAGTTTTCACGCTGGTGAGGGAGGGGTTGCTAGTTTCCCACAAATGCTGTGGGTTGAGTGTGTACCCTGCAGCCTCATGCACTGCATGGGTGTGCCAGTGTTGAGGCACTTGGACCTTTAAGAGGTGGGTTTAGGGGGAGCTAATTAGCAGTGCCTCAGCGGACCATGAGGGCTGACAGGAGGGGGTCAGCTCCCTCAAGCTTGGGCCGCCATAAAGCCTGACCGTCACTGTCATCGAGTGACGAGGGAACCCGCGCCCTCGCTGCCTCTCCACCGCGTATGGTGCAGACCCGGGCAGGGTGGCTCACCAGGCCCATGGTGCCCTGTTCTTCAACCTTCAAAACTGTCCTAGTCTTTCCTTTTTTCTATACAAAGTGCTGCAGTCAGGGCTGGGAGATGGTGTGGTCAGTAAAGTGCTGGACACACAGGCATGAGGACTGGGGTTCGATTCTCAGCACTCAGGCTCGGTGGTGGGCATGAGTAACTGCAGTGCTGGAGAGGTAAGCCAGCCAGCCTACCCCGACATAGAGAGGCAGGCCTCAGTAAGAGACCCCGCCTCCAAAAAGCCTATGCCTCCAGGCACACCCACTTACACACCAAGTGCTAGCTTTGCGTATTTTATTGCAGCAACACAGAATGAACTAAATGGGTGTTCGGCAACCTCTCGATGAAGTCTACACTGCCACTCCCTGCCACCATTCTGTCCATTCTCTGTTCCTCCTCACTCACCACTTGGTTCCTAGAATCCAGTTTTGTTTTGCTTTTGTTTGCTGAGACCAGGTCTTGTTACGTAGCCCAGGCTGACCTGGAATTATACTTCTTATCACGCTTCTTGGTCAGCCCTGTGGGAACACCAGTTTCATGAACAAAATCATCCTGTTTTGTTTTGTTTGTTTGTTTGAACACAGACAAGTGCCCAATAGTGCCCAGTATCTACTGCCGTGCAAGCACTGGTGTGCAAGCAGTGTGTTGATCTTCAGGGTCCTGCCATTAATGGGCACACATGGCGTCAAAGTAGAAATATTCAAGACAGGACCTATTTTTTTTTTTGGGTGTTGCTCTCTCATGTTGCTAAAAGAACACAGAACGAGAAAGAAGGAGAAAGCCAGGTGGTGCTGGCACACGCCTGTAATCCCAGCACGGGGGAGGCAGAGGCAGGTGGATCTCTGTGAGTTCGAGGCCAGCCTGGTCTACAGAGTGAATTCGAGGATAGTTAAGACTGCACAGAGAAACCTTGATTTAAAAAAAAAATTCACACAATAGGATGGTGTACACACCTGCAGTTCCAGCTCTCAGGAGGTTGAGGGGAAAGGATTAGGGGACCTGAGTTCCAGGCCAGCCTGGGCTACATAGTAATACCCTCTGTCTAAATGTACCCACACATTGTTTCAGCTTAATTTCTTTTCTTTCTTTTTGAAACACTGTTTCTATATGTAGCCCTGGGGGTCTTGAAACTCACTGTGTAGACCAGGCTGGTCTCAAAATCAAAAGATCTGCCTGCCTCTGGCCCCAAATGCTGGGATAAAAGGTGTGTGCCACCACACATAGTTTTAGTTTGCTTTCTGTTGCTGTGATAAAACACCAGGACCAAAAGAAGTTTGAGTAGCGAAGGGAGTGTGTATCTTACCTGTCCCAATCACAGTCCTCATGAAGAGAACTCAGGCCAGGAATGCAAGGCAGGAACCCTGGGGGCAGAAGCCGAAGCAGAGGCTGGAGGAACTCTGCTTGCTGGCTTGCTCCTCATGGCTTGCTCTGTCTCCTGTCTTATATCATCCAAGACCACCTGCCCTGGGTGGCTCCGTCCACAGTGGGCTGGACTCTCCCACATCAATCATTAATGAAGAAAATGCCCCACAGGTGTGGAAACAAGTTTGGGTGCAAGTGACAGAAAAAATATAATAGCATCAATGCAAAATTAGGCTTTCCTATCTTTCTCCAGTAAAGTCCAGAGGTAAATATTCACACAGGTTCTGTCTCGATTTGTCAGGCTGTCTTCAACAGGGACTTGGACCTCATGATCCAGCATGGGATCTGGGCTCCTGCCATCACATCTGCATTTATCTAGGAGCAAGATGATGAGAGAGAGAGAGAGAGAGAGAGAGAGAGAGAGAGAGAGAGAGAGAGAGAGAGAGAGAAAGTAATATGAGCTTCTCTTTTTAAGGACAATTTCTTTAACTTCTTTTCTTCTCTCATTAGCCAGAAGATGGGCTCACACCTAGCTGCAAGGGAGGCTGGGAAATGTATCCCTCATCCTAGGGAGCCGCGTACCTACTCCGACATCAGAGGGGAAAAGGAAAATGAGTAATTGAGGATGGAGAGAATGTTTGCTCTATTACACAGGAATTCACCTCATTAAAAAGAAACAGAAGGGCCTGGAGCCATAGCTCTGTGGTGTAAAGATTCGCTTCCAGAGGACCCAGGTTCCTCAAGGCTGTCTCTAAATCCAGTTCCAGGGCATTCAAGCATCCTTCTGGTCTCCACATGCATATGGTGCACAAGCATGTGTGTGGCAAACCACCCATACACATGAAAATAAATAAGCACATTTTTTTAAAGGAAAGAAAAAGAAGGTGGCAGAGGAGAACTATGGCTGCCTCCTCTTCCTCTGGATGTGATGGTGCAAGCGTGTGCAAGCCTGTGACCCCAGCGCTTGAGAGGTGGGAGGCAAGAGAAGAGGGTCAGGAGGGCAAGGTGAGTGTTCAGGGCCAGCCTGAGACTCTCCCCCCCACACACACCACAGAATTCCGTAGAGGAAGGTACCATCTTTTTGTTTGTTGGTTTAGTTTGCTTTTTTGAGACAAGGTTTCTCTGTGTAGATCTGTATGGCAGTCCTGGAACTCACTCTGTAGACCAGGCTGGCCTCGAACTCACAGAGATCCTCCTGCCTCTGCCTCCCAAGTGCTGGGATTAAAGGCGTGTGCCACCACCGCCTGGCAGAAGGTGCCCTCTTTTACTTACTTGTCATTTGTATTCATTACAGGTAATGCTGCAATAAGCTATATGTTTTCAAACCACCTCCTTGGCATCAAGGGACTTTTTTGGCTGGGTGAATTCCCAGAAGGAGAAGTGCTGGGCCGGAGACTGTGTAATTATTGCCAAATTGTTCTTTGAAGAAGTTTCATCAATTTCTGCTTATCAATAATATCTTTCTCATACCCTGACCACATGCTGTGGTGGAAAACATTGGCAGCCTTAGATAGAAAAGGATATCTCTTTCTGATAAATGCAGGATGTATGGTTTATGTTTCTGCTTTTATGAGTCAGTTTAAATGTCTTTTCAAGTATATTAATGATTTATTAATGTTTTTGATGATTGATGATTTTTGGGTGTGTTCAGGGTGTGTATATATGCTTGTGTGTGTGTGTGTGTGTGTGTGTGTGTGTGTGTGTGTGTGTGTGTGTGTGTGTTTTAGTTGGGAATTCTTCCCCCTCAGACACTCCCCTCCTTGTTTTTTTGAGACAGGGTCTCTCACTGGCCTGGAATTCAGTAAGTGGTCTAGGTTGACTGGGCCAGTAAGACCCAGAGATCCGTCAGTCTCAGCCTGCTCAGCACTGAGATTACAATCGCATGCCACCATGCCTGGCTCTTTTAAATGTGAGCTCTGGGGACCGAATTCCAGTCCTCACGCTTTTGTGGCAAGCACTTTGCCAACTGAACCATCTCTCTAGCCCTAGACTGAATTTTTTTTGGGTGGGGATGTATAAGAAATAAAGTAGAGTGAGGACCTGAGTTTAGATCCAGCATTCACACTGGATAGCTCATTACTGCCTGCGACCCCAGTTCCAGGGGTTCCAATCCCTCTGGCTTTTATGGGTACCTGCACTGGTGTACGCATGTCCACACACATATACATATGATTAAAAATAAAAATAATCCAGGTGGTGGGGCTCGAGCCTTTAATCCCAGCACTTAGGAGGCAAAGGCAGTTCGATCTCTATGATTGAGGCCAGCCTGGTCTACAGAGTGAGTTCCAGGACAGCCAGGGATACAGAGAGAAATCCTGACTTTAACCCTTCCCCCCAAATAAAATAAATCAATTCTTTGGGTTGTAAAGATGGCTCAGAGGTTAAAAGTGTGTACTGCTGCCCCGGGTACCCGTGTTCCTGAATGGAGCCTCTTGCTGTTTGCATCTGAAAAAAAAAAAAAAAAAAAAAAAAAAAAAAAGTGTGTACTGCTTTTGCAGAGGATCTGAGTTCAGTTCCCAGAAGTAAAATAAAGATCTGGCTTTCTACACCCTACTCCCCTCAAAAGCCGATTTAATTAGCTTTCACATTACCTACTGAATACACACCTGTTTTTGACATTGTTCTGAAATGTGTATCGACAGGTTAGGGTTATGTCTATATTTTATATTACTCAATAAAACTGTAGTTATTATTATTATTTTTGAGACAATGTCTCACTGTGTATCCCTGTCTGGCCTGGAACTCTCTGTGTAGACCAGGCTGGCCTCAAACTCACAGAGATCCACCTACCCGTTTCCCGAGTGATAGGATTAAAGGTGTGTGACACCACATTTGGCAAAATCTAGATATATATTTGTAATAATTTATTTTTGTTTTCTGCGTATGGTGCCTTGCCTGCATGGACATTTGTGCACGGAGTGTCTGAGGATGACAGAGGGGGTTGGAGCCCTTGGAATTGTAGTTACTGAAGCTGCCCTGTGGGTGCTGGGAACCAAACCTGGGTCCGCTGGAAGAACAGCCTGTGCTCTTAACCACTGAGCCATCTCTCCAGCACCAAAATATAGATTTTTAAAAACATGTCCATTCAAGCCTGTGTTAGCGATGGCGGCTCTGCGGTGTGCCTTAACTTCCGGTGGTTCCCTGTGGTTCTTTTCCTGAGCTTTTCCTCCACTCCAATGCACTCACGTTTCCAGGATGAATGGCAGCTGTGAACTCATCATATTGCTATTGGGATTGCAACAGTCTACGAAAACAAAGACTCGTGAATGGTGTGCACTATGTTGTACGACTCTTCCTGTAGAGACATGAACAACCGTCTCTTCATCCCAGACAGGGCACTGACACCAGATCAAAAAATGATTCCACCGGCTTGCCGCCTGCTGCCTGCAGCCTGCAGATTGGGAGGTGAAGCTCTGCCTACTGCTCCAGCGCCATGCCTGCCTGCTTCCTGCCACGGTCAGGAGTGAGTCTCTGAAACCGTAAGCAAGCCTCCGATTAAATACTTTCTTTCTTCCTTTGTTCCCCCCCCCTTTTTTTTTTCTATTTTCTTTTGGTCTTTCGAGAGAGAGTTTCTCTGTGCAGCTCTGGCTGTCCTGGAACTCAATTTGTAGACCAGGCTGGACCGAACTCACAGAGATCCACCTGCCTCTGCCTTCCAAGTGCTGAGATTAAAGGCCTGTGCCACCACCGCCTGGCTTAAATACTTTTTTTTTTTTTTTAAAAAAAAAAAAAAAAAACAAAAAAAACAAAGAAACCAAAAAATCCCACAAAACAAAAACCCCAATTCCACCAAAGTGTGGCTTGGTAATGCCACGAGTGTCCTGGGGTTACTCACAGTAGTCTTCTCTTGGCAATCACTGCTTAAGACCTTTGTCCCCTTGGGGAACGGAACATGAATCTCTTGACTTTCTGTGCATCCTGATCTTGCTAAGGTTTGTGAGTTTCCCGAGCTACCAACATCACCAAATAGTTTGGAACTGGCATGTAAAACATACCTGTATTTTGGGGCTGGAGAGCTGTCTCCATGGTTATGAGCACTTGTTGCTCTTACAGAGGACCCAGGTTCAGGTCCTAATGAGATAGTAAGGGATTACTGGACCAACAATGAAAATGTGAATTCTGCAGAGATTCAGTTAGACTAAATACAGCCTCCCCAGCTAAATCCTTATGTGTCTTTCATGGGAACAATGAATACTTTTTTGTGCGAATGTCCCAGTTAAATTTGAATTTCAGAAAAACAACAAATTATCTTTTTTAGCATAAATATACTTATGCAATATTTGGGACACATCTATGCTAAGAAATTACATGTTGCTTATCTGAAATTCAAATTTCACTGCGTGTCTCTAAGCTAGCAACTTTTCCAGAGCCCAGCACTTGGGGTGGCTTTGGTGCCAGGGCTCATGAGGGAGAGAGCTGTAGCAGAGGCGGAGCGGAGGTTCTTAATCTTCTTTAAAAGTTGACCGAGGTTAGAGACCCTGGCAGACCACTTGTTTGACTATGAATTGGACCCACCGGACCCATGGGTGAATAACTTAGGGCACGGTTTTGGATGGTTATGGAACTTTGGGGGTGTGGGGCTTGAGGTGCCATAGCCCTACCTGAGTTCCCGTGTTTTCTCTGGACCTGGATGTGGACATCTATCTGCTGCTTGCTCGTGCACCACCTTCCCAAGCACAGTAAACTCGCCTCTTTAACTATGAGTCAGAACACCACCCCCTCAGGCTGCTTCTTGTCGGGTAGAGGGTCACAGACAAGAAACACAGCCGGTTACCATGCCGCCCCAGCGGTGGAGGTGAGGTGACTTCCATTCCCCTGAACAACTTGCTTCTTCAGTGTAGATGTCTGCCGAGGATGATGAATGTCACGTGAGTAGACTCTTTTTGCTCTGGGCCTGGTTTAGATGTGGAGACTTTGGGCCTCAGGCTCAACCTGGTACTGGAATTTTTTTTTGGGGGGGGGGGTTTCGAGACAAGGTTTCTCTGTGTAGTTTTGGTTCCTGTCCTGGATCTCGCTCTGTAGACCAGGCTGGCCTCGAACTCACATAGATCCGCCTGGCTCTGCCTCCCCAGTGCTGGAAGTAAAGGCGTGTGCCACCACCGCCTGGCTTGGAGGCTCAATTCTTAAAGAGTTAAATGGTCTTTAGGCATTTTTACATATGTGTGAACCATCCCACGATCACCTTAGTAACACTCAAAGGACATTTTACTTATTTTGTGTGTGTGCGTGTGCGTGTGCGCGCGCGCGTGTGTGTGTGTGTGTGTGTGTGTGTGTGTGTGTGTGTGTGTGTGTGTGTGTTACTGGGGATTGGACCCAGGTCTTGGTGCACTCAAGGAAGGAGCTCTACCACCGTTCCATCGCCCTAGCCCCTCTTCAACGATTTAGGTCAGCAATTTCTCTCGATGTAAATGTTCACAGTGTAAGTTTTAGACTTCTCTTGTTGCGTGCATTCCGAAGCATGCTATTCTGGGATTTGGCTAGTTGGTAGAAGATTATCACGGACAAGGCCTTGAGTTCAGTGCACCACGAAAACAACATGTTATTTATTTATGTATTTTAATGCATCATAAATGAGAGTTTTCAAAAATTTTGAATTTCATTTTGGATTATTCCGTGCAGGCATACAGAAATACAACTGTTGGTTGTTACTGAGTTTGTATCCTAATGCCTTGCTGAGCTTGTTAGCTCTGATATTTGTTTGGTTTTTGGTGCACAGAATATCATTTATCTCCCTCCCTCCCTCCCTCCCTCCCTCCTTCCTCCCTCCTTTCCTCCTGTTCGTTCCTTGGAAACAGGGTCTCTAGCTCTGACTGGCTTTAACCGTACTGAACAGCCAAGGATGACCTCACACCTCTAATCCTCAACTCTACTCCTCAAGTGCCGGGATTACATATGAGTGCTACCACATCCTATTTGGTCAGTGCTGTGGATGAGACTTGGGGATCTGTGCACAGTAGATGGGCATTCTCCAAATGACCCACACCATCACAGCCTATGGAGTGGATGAAGTCCCAAGTGACTGTGTATTAATGACATGAGCATATCCACAGAGAGGACCCCAGTGCCTCAGACCCATGGGAACGGCAGCCTTCCCATGGTTAAAAGTCCAGATGTTGACAGTTGTGCAGAAAGTGTCAACCACAGGCTTCTCCTCCCATTGCCTGCTCCCCAAGACTGCTCCTCTACGGAGAGCCCTACTGAGATTAGCTGGCACACATCCTGTTGAGCTGTCTACAGTGAGTGAGCCCACCTCAATGAGCTGTCTAGAGTGAGTAAGCCCACCTCAATGAGGTGTCTACAGTAAGTGAGCCCACCTCCTCAATGAACTGTGTACAGTGAGTGAGCCCACCTCCTCAATGAGCTGTGTACAGTGAGTGAGCCCACCTCCTCAATGAGCTGTGTACAGTGAGCCCACCTCCTCAATGAGCTGTGTACAGTGAGTGAGCCCACCTCCTCAATGAGCTGTGTACAGTGAGTGAGCCTACCTCCTCAATGAGCTGTGTACAGTGAGTGAGCCCACCTCCTCAATGAGCTGTGTACAGTGAGTGAGCCCACCTCCTCAATGCACTGTGTACAGTGAGTGAGCCCACCTCCTCAATGCACTGTGTACAGTGAGTGAGCCTACCTCCTCAATGAGCTGTGTACAGTGAGTGAGCCCACCTCCTCAATGAGCTGTGTACAGTGAGTGAGCCCACCTCCTCAATGAGCTGTGTACAGTGAGTGAGCCTACCTCCTCAATGAGCTGTATACAGTGAGTGAGCCCACCTCCTCAATGAGCTGTGTACAGTGAGTGAGCCTACCTCCTCAATGAGCTGTGTACAGTGAGTGAGCCCACCTCCTCAATGAGCTGTGTACAGTGAGTGAGCCCACCTCCTCAATGAGCTGTGTACAGTGAGTGAGCCCACCTCCTCAATGAGCTGTGTACAGTGAGTGAGCCCACCTCCTCAATGAGCTGTGTACAGTGAGCCCACCTCCTCAATGAACTGTGTACAGTGAGTGAGCCCACCTCCTCAATGAGCTGTGTACAGTGAGTGAGCCTACCTCCTCAATGAGCTGTGTACAGTGAGTGAGCCCACCTCCTCAATGAGCTGTGTACAGTGAGTGAGCCCACCTCCTCAATGAGCTGTATGTAATAAGCATGAGTTTCTGGGCTGCTGTTGTGTCTCCCCCGAGCATATGGCCCACCCGATCCCCATTTTTCTGTATGTGTGCCTCACCCCAGGCAGGTCAGTCCCAAAGCTTGTAGGTCGGGGCACCAGCCCAAGTTTACTTTTTCTTTTACTTTAAAAAAAAAAAACTGTTTTATGTGCATTGGTGTGAAGGTGTCGAATCCCCTGGAACTGGAGTTACAGGCAGTTGTGAGCTGCCATGTGGGTGCTAGGAACCGAACCCTGGTCTGCTGGAAGAGCAGCCAGTGTTCTTAATCACCGAGCCATCTCTCCAGCCCTTACTTTTTAATCTATATCCCTCTTTATGTGTTTCTTGCTTAACTGTCCTGACTAGAACACTTAGTCCAATATTAAACACACATGGCCAGCCAGACATGATGATGTGCCCCTAGGAGATGGAGGCAAGAGGATCAGGAATTTAAGGTCCTCTTCAGCTACATGGCAAGTTTGAGGCCAGCCTAGATTGCATGAACACCTGTCTCAAAAAACAAAAACAAAATAAACCAAAAGTTAAAAGTGGCCAGAGTGGACATCCTTATCCTGTGCTTGTCCACTGGGCAAGCACCCAGTCTTTCGTTATTGTGATGTTAGGTATGGGTTTCCACAGATGCCTTTGGGTGTAGGGTGGGGCCTGATTTTATAAATAAAGTTTTATTCAAACACAGCCATGCGACTCATTTACATATAGCAATGGCTGTGAGAGCAACTGAGTCAGTGTGACAAAGAATATGGTTTTTAAGCTTAAAATGCTTCTCCTTGGCCCTTTAAGAAGAAGTCCATCAGAGTGTTTTTTTCAATTTTGGGCTAATTTGCTAGGAAACAATATATATAATGAAAATGACTCTTCTCGAGGCCCCCAAGGCTGTATCGCTTAGTGAAAGGGAACTCACAGGGGCTGGAGAGGTGGGCTCAGTAGGAAGGGTGCTGTCCAGCCTGACGAGCAGAGTTCGATTCCTGGGGTCCACAGGGTAGGAGGAGAGAACTCCTTAAAGCTGTCTCTGACTGCTGTGTGTGCATGCCATGACACACGTGCATGCATACACTAATGAGCTGCAACAACAACAAGAAGATCCTGGGACTGCAGAGATGTCTGAGCAGTTGATAATATGAACTGCTCATCCAATGGCTCTGACTTGGTGTCTGCCCTGCACCTGTAACTCCAGCCCCAGAGGATTCAGTGGTCTCTTCTGGGCCCTACGGGCACTTGTCCTCATGTGGCCCCTCCCTCACAGACATTTAAATAAAAAAAAATTAAAAATCTTTTTTTTTTTTTTTTTTGAGGCAGGGTTTCTTTGTGTAACAGTCCTGGCTGTCCTAGACCTCACTCTGTAGACCAGGCTGTCCTCAAACTCAGAGAGATCTGCCTGCCTCTACCTCCTGAGTGCTGGGATGGATGGCGAAAAATTAAAAATCTTTAAAAAAACAAACTAAATATTGGGGCTGGAGTTATGGCTCAGGGGTTACAGAGGATCTGGGTTTGGTTCCCAGCACCCGTGTGGTGGTCCACTATCACACATAATTCTAGTTCTAGAGAAACCCACATCCCCTTCTGACTTTTTGTGGGCACTAAGCATGCATGTGGTACACAGGCATACATGCAAGCAAGTGTGTATACACACACACACACACACACACACACACACACACGTCTAAAAACTCTTTTAAAAAAAGAAAATTATGAGTTCTGGTCTAGCCCATCCTAAATAGCAAGACCCTGATCACTATAACCTTGTTCCCACCCCAAAAAAATCCCACAAAACTGGAAAGAGAATACATGAGCCGGCAGAGAAAGGACTTAGAGCAAAGCATGGGAGAAGAAAAGATGGGACCCAGCAGAAAGGGATGGCGTGAGCTTGTGTTTGTGTTTTGATTGGAGTCCCAGAAGCAGGGAGAGACTACGTCTACACATACTATGACTGAGACCTGTTTAGTTTGGACGACAAACCATTCAAAAGGGTAGCCACACAATGGCGGAGACCCGCCTCCCGGTGTGTTCTCACTCCCCGAGCAGTACCTCCTCCAGGTGTACAGCTGCCTCAGAAAAAGATCCTCATGTTGAGCCGGGGCTCTGTGGTGGGGAGAGCCAGGGCTTTGGGGGAGTTGAGTTGGACACAGCCCCTGCCCACTTCCTAGCCAGGCCACCTGCAGAAGGCTCCAGTCTGCAGTATGTCCCTGTCCCCTCTCTCAGATTACATCTATTTCTTTGTGTGAATGACGTGGGGGAGGTGATGTGTGTGTGTGTGCGCGCGCGCGCGCGTCACATGGTGAGTTTGTAGAGGTCAGAGGCCAACTTGCAAGAGTTCTTTCTTGCCGGGCGGTGGTGGCACACGCCTTTAATCCCAGCACTCAGGAGGCAGAGCCAGGCGGATCTCTGTGAGTTCGAGGCCAGCCTGGTCTACAGAGCGAGTTCCAGAACAGGCCCCAAAGCTACACAGAGAAACCCTGTCTCAAAAAACAAAAAAAAGAGTTCTTTCTCTTTCTCTTCTTCCATTATGTGAAACCCAGGGATCAAATTCAGGTCACCAGGCTTGGCCACAGGACCCTTTACCTGATGAGACATCTCACTGGCCCTAATCTGCAGCTCTCTCAATGAATAAGCAAGAGAAAAAAAAATGGATGCCACGTTACAGTTTTGAGCATAGAGTTACCCATGCTTCGGGGAACAAACCCTGTGGACACCAAGTACTTTTAAGACCCAGATGTGGTTTGAATTCTGTCACAGCACAAAAGGACTATAGCATTTGCTGTGTAATTGGCAGAAATCGGTACAAAAAGAACACACAGGGCCCCTTGTTGAAAAATTACCATGTCAAGATGACCACAGACAGCAGTACTTTAAACGGAGCACCGGGGACCTTCTTAGTGTGTGCCACTAAAAAAGGTGACACACCCATGAAGCCAGCCTTGCAAAGATCTGCTTCAAGCGTCAGGGCAGGGCTTCTCCTGCCACATCCAGGGCATCAAGGCTTAGGGAAGATGCCGAGGAGGGTAAATTTGGTGGTCAGAGTGGTTTTTCTGGGGGAGTGGGTGGAGCTAGCCAGGCTGCCATCGGAACTGTAGAACTGACTGTTCCCTACAGACTCTGGCCTAGAAGTAGAAAAAATGCCTGCAGCTGTATCTACAGCGCCTGTTGTTGTTTGCTGTGGTATGTTACAACACAGCCTGGCAGCCTCCCGGGCTTTTCTTCCTCCTGGAAGAGTCTCCTCTCAGAACATGTGACAAGTCCACACAACCCTGCAGATTGGCCCACACTGCCCCTAGCTGTTCACTCAGTTCCTAAGCAGTTCCAGGTCTGCATGCTTTGTTAGCTCAGAGCTATCCCTGCCTACCTTCTGGCAGAGTCCTGTTCCTTATCCACAGCCTCTGGTTTGGCTCAGTCTCCGAAGGGCGGGTTCAATGTGGTCTCTCCAATGAAGCCTCTCCCCTGCCTCTCACAGGGGAATACTGACTCTCTTCCCTGGGGAGAGTCCTTCACTCTTCTATGTAGACATGTGCCGCCACCATCCCTGGAACATTACTCAAATGTGGATGTTCCTGTTTGCTAGCTGGAGCCTCTGCAGGCTGGCACAAGGCCGTCTCACCTCCATAAGCCCTCCTCCACGCAGGGCACACCTCTTGCTCTCAATAAGCATAGCAGATGCAACACCAAGTGGCATTAGTGAGCTGGAGAGTCGCTATCCACATCTGTGCTGTTGAATTCATGGAAACAGCCTGTGGCCCTCCCTAGAGGCAGGTGAAGGGGAAGTTCCCAATCTACTCCTGCCCAAGAGGAGGTTCCTAACTCAGTTTTGTCTTTTCTGCATAGGTCTTTGAAGATAGTATGGTGACCATACTATCACCCAGCATGGTGACATATAGAAAAAGGTGTTCAAAAATTCTAAAGCATGACAATACAAAAGGAACAAAAATAAATAACTAGGATAAAAGCAGACTCAGAGCCAGAAAACACGGAATTTCATGTGGCCACGAGACAGTTCCATAGGTAATTAGGACTTTTAGTTGAGAGACAGACAGAGAGAGCTAGAGCTAGACATAGAGAGAGAGAGAGACAGAGACTCATTGGCTGCTCTCCCAGTGGATCTGGGTGCCATCCGCAGCACCCACATGGCAGTTTACAACTCCAGTCCCAGGAGATCCGACGCCCTCTTCTGGCCTCCGTTGAGCACTGCACTCACACAGTGCACAGGCATACATGCAGGCGAGACACTCACCTCCTTTTTGAAAAACAAACAAACAAAAAAAACCCAAAAAAACCCGAACAGGTCCAGCGGAAGTCCCCCGGTGCAGCTCCCGATTGTCTATGGGAGTCACCCAGGGTTGGGTACGAGGTTGGGGGAGGGGTGTCGCCTTGAAGCTGAATTAGCTCAGCAGCCCATCCATCCTTTGGGCTCCTTTCGGTCCTCTTCACCTGGGCTGGTGTGCGGGAGAGGCCGAGGCCCCAAGGGACAGCATGGTCACGCCCGCTGGGTGTCCCGAGAGAGGGGCTACGTTGCTTCATTGGCTCTTCCCAGTCTCTAAGGGGCATCTCCGAGCTCATGAGGTTGTTTTCTGGGGTCAGCACGGCCTGACCCCTCTAGCTTCGTGAAGGGCGGGCTGGGTGGGCAGAGAGGCAGGGCAGAGGCTTAGCAGTATTTTGCCTGGAGGCAAAGGGCGACGCCAAGAGGTGTCCGTCCGCTTCCTCCATCCCTCCTCTCCGGCCCCCACAAAGGGCAAGGGCCAGACACGTGGGCTGCGGTGGAGAGGCGGGGATGCAAACGAAGGGGGCGGGGCCTCATTTGCATAGACCTGCGCGGCCACCAATCGGGACAGCCGGAGCCACAGCCCGCGCGCCTTTTGGGGGCGGATTGGCAGCCCCGCGGCCCTATGGGAGGCAGGTCCTGCGTCCGGTGGGGGCGGGACGACGCCGGGCGCTGCCCGGCGCACTAGCCGGCTCGCGGGCGCTGCCAGTCTCCGGCGGCGGCGGTGTCCGGCGCGCGGCTGAGCGACAGGGCGACTGAGGTGCGGACGGGCGGGCCTGCTTGGCGGGCGGGGAGGGTGAGCGGCGCGCGCCGCGGAGACGCGCGGAGCTCGAGACGCGGCGGCGGCGGCGGCGGCGGCGGCGGCTTCGGCGGTGGCGGCTTCGGCAGCGGCGGCGACAGGTACGGGCGCCATGGCCGCGGGGATGGGGCGCGTGCGCGCGCGCGCGGTGGACCCGGGAGTCGGCCCTGTGCGCTGGCGGTCCCGCCTCCGCCGCCTCTCACGCGGCTTCCCCGGGGCGGCGTGGACGGGATGTTGCGGGAGACCCCGGGGCCCCCGCGTGGGAGGCGGAGCGGCCGACGTTTCCCCTTCTCCTCGGCGATGGCTCGCTCAGCGCGGCGCCGGCTGGCTCGCCCCGCGCGCGGCTTTTGTTTCCCGCGCAGCCCACAGGTCCGAGGAGCCCCGTGCCGCCCCGCCACGCCGCCCGCCGGGCGCGGAGAGGGAACTTGGCCTTCCCGGAGCCCCGCGAGCCCGCGGATAACGGAGCGCCCCGCCGCGTCCGCAGGGCCCGCGCGATGGGCGTGCCGCCCGGGGCGCCGCCCTCACCTGCCGGTCCCCGACCCGCCGGCTCCGGGCGGGCAGGTGACCGGCGGGGCTCGGGGGCAGACGGAGGAGGGAAAAGCCAATTAAAAGTTGCTTTAGGGGCTTCCGGGGTGGCAGAGCCGGTACGGGCGCTTGTCGCCAAGTCGGACGACCTGAGTTCGATCCCTGGAACCGACGTGGTGGAGTTGTCCTCTGACCTCCAGTAATCCTCCTCCTCCTCCTCGCTGTGGATGAGTCAGGTGGAGTGCTTGCGCCTCGTTTTTTAAATAATGGGTTTCTGCGGCGGTGGCGAAAGCTTTGGGAGGTCTGAGCCGTAAGCGGAGCGTGCAGGGCTCGGGACAGCGTGTACCGCGCTTGGCCGCCGCTCAGTCAACTCTGCTGCCGCAGTTGAGAGCTGGTGGTTTGGGGATTTTTTTCTTTTTTTTCCCCAGGAGAGTGTTTTCCAGCGGACTAAGGCTGAGCGTTGAATGGGCACTTTCTTCGTCTTCTCTAGGGGTAGGAGGGAGTGTTTATTTTCATTGTCTTTGCATTCTTTTAGTGTAGAGAAGAAGGGAAGAGTTAAGGTGTATTTATTTGGGTTAAGAGTTTTGTCCCTTCCTCCACGCCTCTTGCTGTTAGTGTTTGTTATCCATCATTGCTACTGTTATTATTGTTATAATTATAGAAGTGTAGTAGCTCCTACTCTTGGTGTCTGAATAGATTCAAGAAATGACTTGAAAAATCCCTTATTCTGGTTGTACGTTCTTACTCTGTCACACTTCCCTTAACCGTTTTCTGTTTGCCTCTCACCAGCTGTCCGGTTTGGGCCGAACAGTCCTAACAGCTTTCACTTTGGGAATTCTGCAGAAGTGGCATATTTTAACCATTTTTAGATGCAGAGGTTAATAACGTCCATTATTTGTTAGAAACACGTGGTTTAATTTTCTCCCTTTCTCGTTTCTAATGTGTCTTGTGTGGGAACTGCATTGGGTGTAATCTATACTTCAGAGATGTTGAACTTCAGAGCACAGTTAATTTTTATTTAATTACACTAATTGAATGGTCATTTTATTCAGCTAGCTAATTTAAGTTAGCTATTAGTTGGAACCACTTGAGATTATTTTAAATTAATGTAGGAATTTTCTTTTTAAATTGTTTTAAAACAGCAAATTTATACATTAATGAGGTTTTTGTCATTCCAACAGTTCTTAAAGTATGTTTCTCAGTATTTACTTTTCAGTTATGTGACATTTGAGTGGATTTATTTTTATTCTTTTTTTGTTTTTTAAATTTTTATTTTCTGGAGCTGAGGACTGAACCCAGGGCCTTATGCTTGCTAGGCAAGCACTCTACCACTGAGCTAAATCCCCAACCTCTGTTTTTATTCTTTAATATTTTATTTATTTATTGTCTGTGTTTGTGAGTCCGTGCTGGCATAGGCGTGGCTGTCAGAGGACACCTTTGGAGATGCTTTTCTCCTTCCATCGTGCTGGGTCCTGGACTTCAAATTCAGGTGGTCCAGCTTAGTGGCAGGGGCCTTTACCTGCTGAGCAATCTCACCAGCCCGGATTTCTTTATAAGACATAATTTAAAACTCTTCCACATGAAAAACCTACAATTTGGGATTAGGCAAGTCGGTTGATTTTGAAATTCTTCTTTGTTCTTGGGTTGGAAAAGAATGTATATTCTGTGTTGATAGTTCCTCAAGGCAAAGAGCCACCACGTACCCTGTGGGGTGGAGAGGCTCAGTCTGTCTAAAGTTCCTGATAATCCCTGAAGGCAGATTGAGTGGCTCATCCCGTGTAGAGTGGGCTTACTTTAAAAGGGGACTTCCATTGTTTTAGATGATATCATTCTACTTTAGTGTTCCACCACATAAAGTGGGAGAATTTCTTTTGTCTTACAATGCTGCTCAAATGTACCAAATACCATAAGTCACGTCACTTAAAACATTTTTTTGTTTTCACAGTTGATTTGTGCTTATGGGTGTGGTGTGTGTGTGTGTGTGTGTGTGTGTGTGTGTGTGTATACCGTTTGCATGTATGGTGCTGGCATCATCTAGAGTCCAGAAGAGGAGGCTGAAGGTCAAGAGCTGAAGTGTGGTGCTGGGAATGAAGGCCTGGCCCTGGAAGAGCGGCCAGAGGCCTTCCCAGTTATTCCATCTAGTTACACTAAAGCAGGTGTGGTGTGCACTTGAACTAGAAAAAACCTTTTAATTGAAAGCCCACTTTAAAGGTCAGTTTTCGGGAATTTTAATTACTGATTCTTGTTTATTTTGTTTGTGGTAGACCAGGTCATAGAATTATCAACGACATTTCACTTTCAAAATTAAGCACGAGTTGATTCTCACATCTACACACACACACACACACACACACACACACACACACACACACACACACACACACTTGGGGCTGTTTATTAGTCAGTTACCTTTGAGTCTGGATGTTGCTGGTAAATTTATTTTCTTCCTCTTCTCTCCCCTCCTTTCTTTCCCTCCCTCCCTCCCTCTTTTTTTCTGTCCCAGGATTGAACCCAGGGCCTTGTGCATACTAGGCAATTGCTGTACCCTTAAGTACATAACTGACATTAAGAACATGCTCTACAGGCCTTTAATATTTTCATGACTTCCAAAAAAGATTCAGTTGTGCATATCTTGACACTCTGAATTCTGTGGTTAATACACACTAAACAAATATCTCCATTTTTGTAATTCTCAAGCTTTTGAGCTTTCCAACTTAACCAATCAGTAATTCAATTTTTTCCATATATGTATATGTATATATATATGTGTGTGTGTGTGTGTGTGTGTGTGTGTATACATATATATATAAAAATTTTTTTTTGTTTTTGTTTTTGTTTTTCGAAACAGGGTTTCTCTGTATAGCTTTGTGCCTTTCCTGGATCTCACTCTGTAGACCAGGCTGGCCTCGAACTCACAGAGATCCTCCTGCTTCTGCCTCCTGAGTGCTGGGATTAAAGGTGTGCGCCACCACCGCCTGGCCTTATATTTATAAGTTCCCTGCATGTACATTTTAATGCTTTTTAATTTTCTTTTTCTTTGCTATTCTGGGGATTCAGCCCAGGTCCTATGGATGCTAGCTAGACAAGCGATCTACCCCTGAGCTACAATGCCAGCCTTTTAGTGCATTTTAAAGTTCTGACGTACGTGCCACCTCAAATGTTTCAAACATTAAATCTCACGCATTGAAGATTAGGTGAATGATGATATGTATGTCCTGTATCTATTGATTTAAAACAGGGACTAATGTGTGAGTTTATTTGCAAATAGTATAAAATTGTATAAAAGCCAGTTCTATAAGGGAAAGAGGCTAAAATAGTTTATTAAAGAACAAGCCTATTGACAGGTTACTAGCAGTTGTATCTAACAGATTATTAAGGGTATTATATATAATATGTAGAGCACTAAAATTCCACTATTCAAAATAGTTTGCACTTCTTCTTAGCTTAAGAGAATTGACTGGTGCTGTGGGGGCGCACGCCTTTTTACTTTCAGCACCCCAGAAGCAGAGGCAGCCACGTCTGCATATGGAGTCCCAGGCCATATGTAATAGGAAACAATACCACCAACGATAATTGCCTTACATCGTATGCTTTTATTAGTATTTACTACTAGTCTTTCAGGAAACATTTGATTAATTAGACCACCAGAGGGAGTGTAGGGTCTACACATTTGATATGCCTGTTTTTTTACCCTTAGTCTGGAAGCAAAACATTTAAAAAGTAAGAAAAAGTTTCATTTTAGTTCTCTGGAACAACCAGGCCAACTATAGTGAAAGTCGGAGATTATAGCTATTTGGAATTGTTATGCTTTCTGTGAGGAAGCTCAGAGCTTCATCAAGACTTTTTTTTTTCTTTTAGAAGAAGGTACATTATTACAGAAATGAAAATGATACATTTTCAGAGTGAAATAATGGGTTTTTAAGTAAACAGTCATACAGCTGTGAAAGGGACCATCCACAGGCGCAGAATATTTCTTCATATTTACAATGTGATACCTTTGAGGTGTATAGTTTTGAAATTGCTCAGTGCTTGCAAAGAGGAGTGCAAGATGAAGAAAGGCCAAGCCTGGAAGGGGTTGCATCTTCCTTTTCTGGTTGCAGCTGTCCTTTGGTGGCCAGCGGTAAGTTTCTAGAACCATCTGTAGCATTCTGTTTCTATCTTGGCTACTGTTACATGTATCAGGATGTGTTCATCTGAGTGTCAAAGCAGGGTTGCTAATTTCAAATTGATCTTTTAAAAAGTCAGATTGTTTTAAAGGAGAAAAAAGATTAATGATTTTTACTCCAGCATCCTTCAAGCTTGACGGTAGTGGTATCTTTTTTTCTTTTTCTTTTTCTTTTTCTTTTTCTTTCTTTTTTTTTTTGACTACCTAAATGTTACTATGAATGTGATGGCAACTAAATTATCTAGAGAAGCCAACAAAACACTTAACTTTTCACCCTTGAAATAGGAACTAATGTTGGAAGAACATTGAAGATTTGGAGGGTCGGTTCTACTGATAAAGTGAGGTCTTTATTTAAAAAAAAAAAACTAGACTTGTATGTGTTTCTTAATGTTTGTGTCTCTGGAAATGAAGTCCTCTCTTGATTGTCAGCTGAAAATTACACAGTAGAATTGAGTCAAAATGGCTATCATGGACTTAATGTGGTGAAGCTACTTTTGGACTGGAGAAAACATCTTAAGAGATTGAGTCCTTATCAGCATATATTCTGAATAAGCATGATATTCTTCACCTATGTTAAATATTAACTGGGAAATTGTTTCCATGTGTAACTTTTGACAGAGCAAAAAAAAAAAATCTTGAACAGATTTAGGGTTTTGTCTTTGATGTAAAAATTACTGTGTAGTCGATGGTAAGATCCCATGTTCTGTTTCTGGGAGAGGCCTGTGAAGACATATTTGTCTCACTGCGGTGCAGCACCAGTTTAAGTGGGAGAAAACTCTCTTCTTGTGCTCCTAGATAGGAGGACAGTCAAGAAAAGCTGAGATGGTCACCTTCCCATCGTAGGTTTATTTTATTGGGAACTTAGTAAGCTCTTCAAAAACACGATTCGTGGGACTGGTTAAGAATACTCATTGTGCCGGGCGGTGGTGGCGCACGCCTTTAATCCCAACACTCGGGAGGCAGAGCCAGGCGGATCTCTGTGAGTTCGAGGCCAGCCTGGGCTACCAAGTGAGTTCCAGGAAAAGGCGCAAAGCTACACAGAGAAACCCTGTCTCGAAAAACCAAAAAAAAAAAAAAAAAAAAGAATACTCATTGCTCTTGTAGAGGACCAGGTGTAACTCCGGTTCCAGAGGATCTGACGCCCTCTTCTGACCTCTGTGGGTGCGTGGTGTGCATAGATACATGCAGGCAAAACACTCACATGTATAAAATAAATCTTTACAAAATCGTTTTGGGTTCACATATAATCTATACAAATATACATCTGATATATATATATATATATATATATATATATATATATCAGATTTTCAGTTGTCTGTATTATATATAACTACATAAGTGTGTGTATATGAACATGCACACATAAAAATATGTACACACATAATTGCTCTATGTGTTTTTGTTTGTTTAGCACTCCATTCTGGTTTATTTAAAGGTGAACCTCTCTCCCTTTTTCCCATTTCAGTGAAACAGGCTGCATTGAAATGAACAAAGTATATACTCAGGAAGAGGCTGGTACAGGATGTTCACAGCAGCCTTTGCAGTAGAAATGAACTGCTGGTTCCCACCGCGGAGGAGAGGGAACTCAGAAATACTGGTCAGGACAAGCTAGACACAGCATTTTACTTTATTAAAAGCAAGGGACAGGCAAAACCAAGACATGGTGGTAGGACTGAGGACTGTTTTAGGTAGGACAGTGCTTCACAGAAAGGGGACCTTTCCGGAATGATGAAAGTCAAGTGATTTTCTTTTTCTTTCTTTTCTTTACTTTTTTTTTAATACTTGCATTCTTTCTTTCTTTTCCCAATAATTCATTTATGTGCATTGGTGTTTTGCCTGCATGTATGCCTGTGTGAGGGTGCCAGATCCCCTGCAACTGGAGCCACAGACAGTTGTGAGCTGCCATGTGGGTGCTGGGAATTGAACCCAGGTCTGCTTCAAGAGCAGCCAGTGCTCTTAACTGCTGAGCCATCCCTCCAGCCCCACGTGATTTACTTTTTAAGTAATGTTGATTTTCTTATGTTTGGGGTGTGTGTGTGTGTGTGTGTGTGTGTGTGTGTGTGTGCGTGCATGTGCGTGCAGGTTTACTTGCCCATGTGTGTTTATGTGGAAGCCAGAGGTCGACATTCTCTTTCACTATTGCTCATCCACCTTTATTTTATTTTTTTTTTTCCTGAGACCAGATTTCTCTGTAGTTTTGGTGGCTGTTCTTGAACTCACTCTGTAGACAAGGTTTGCTGCTTGGCTCCACCTTAATTTTTGAAACATGGTATCTCACTGAGCCTGGAGGTTTTAGCTTGACTGGCCTGCCTGTGTGCGCTCTTCAGCACTGAAGTTCCAGGCCTGCACCACCACGCCATTTTTACATGGGTGCTGGGATTAGAACTTAGGTTCTCAGGCTTACACAGCAAACACGTTACCCACAGAGTGACCTCCCAGTCTCTTTTTTTTAACTTCCAGAAAAGTGCAAGATTAGTACAAAGAATTTTATGTTTATCTTTATCCAAATCTACCAGTTATTTCCATGTGTTCAGACTTAGTAAACTGTGCGTTGTATGGTATGTTCATTGCATTTTTAGCCAAGGAGAAAAGCTTTAAAGTGTGTTGAAAGTGAGAAGTGGTCTTACCAGAGGAAAGTGGGATAGCCCAACCATAAATTCGCTGACCGATGAATAACAGGAAAGAGAACAGATGACCGTCCCTTGTGTGTGCTGCTTTTCACTGAAGTTTCACGTGTTTTGTTGGAAGAAGCAGGGTCCAGAGGAGGGTCCAGAGCATAACTGCAGAGGACACCCTGCTTCCTTACGTTGTCCTGTGCATGCCGCCGCCGGGACTGACACCTAGCAGTGCTTTCCTGGAACTGAAGGTGGTGTTCATTCCTGGGAAAGCGTTGCACACCCACAGTATGCCAGTTTCTGCACAGACATGTACAGTTCCAGTGTTCTGGACCCTAGACAAAGGGAGAGGAGGCCAGAAAGCCTGGCTGTCATCTTTGGGTGGTGCTCGTTATCAGGGGGAGAAGAGCTTGGGGTTTGCAAACCGTGTCTGTCTGGGTGAGTCTCCCATAGCCTCATCGTGACTGAGTGAAGAACTATACATTCAATAGTGATGGGTTTAAACATCATTTCCCTTCTTGCTCTTTTGTATAATTTTCAGTATATGTTCATTGCCACTTAAGATTAACTATATATAGTTTATAGGTATTAGTTTTTTTTAAAAAAAAAAAAACAACAACTTTTTTTTAAACCTCTGTATCAAAGTTTTTAGTTATTTCCTAGATTGGGAAATATTTAAAGTATCTAGAGATCCGTGCCTGTCCTGGATCTCACTCTGTAGCCCAGGCTGGCCTCGAACTCACAGAGATGCACCTGCCTCTGCCTCCCAAGTGCTGGAATCAAAGGCGTGCGCCACCACTGCCCCTCTCTTACTGCCTTTCTTTAAAACAAAACAAAAAGAAAAAAAAGAAAAAGAAAAAGAAGAAAGGAAGAAACAAAAGCTGAAGTTGCTGAAGAGATAGCTCAGTGGTTAAGAACATTTGTTGCTCCTGCAGAGGCTCCATTTGACTCCCAGCATCCACACAGCAGCTCACAATCACCTGTAACTGGAAATCCAATGCCATCTTCTGGCTTCCACAGGCCCCAGGTGCTCACAGATATTTATGCAGGCACACATGCATATAAACAGATCTTTGCTGGGTGTGTGTCACACTCTTAATCCTGGTGCTAAAAAGGCAGCAGTAGGCAGATCTCTCTGAGTTTGAAGTCTACATAGCAAGTTCTTGGCCAGCCAGGGCTACGTCATGAGACCCAGTCTCAAAAACAAAAAAACAAACCTTGAAACTTTAAAACTAATGTTAACAGTGAAGCTGATGGCTGTCTGTTGTGAACTATTATTATGCCTCTTTAATTTGTCAGTTTGTTTTTGGCTTTTTTCTTTCCCTTATTCTTTCTTTTATTTTTTTAAATTTTTTTCTTTTTTCCTTTTATTTTATTTTACAATACCATTCAGTTCTACATATCAGCCACGAGTTCCCCTGTTCTCCCCCCTCCCACCCCCTCCCCTTACCCCCACCCCTCCCCTCAATCCCACCTCCTCCAGGGCAAAGCCTCCCCCGAGGACTGCGATCAATCTGGTAGACTCAGTCCAGGCAGGTCCAGTCCCCTCCTCCCAGACTGAGCCAAGCGTCCCTGCATAAGCTCCAGGTTTCAAACAGCCAATTCATGCAATGAGCACAGGACTCGGTCCCACTGCCTAGTTGCCTCCCAAACAGATCAAGCCAATCAACTGTCTCACCTATTCAGAGGGCCTGATCCAGCTGGGGGCCCCTCAGCCTTTGGTTCATAGTTCATGTGTTTCCATTCATTTGGCTATTTTTTTTCAATAATTGAGTAAATCCGAAATTTATTATAAGCCACAGTCATCCTAGGGACCTCCATGCTATATATAGAGCCTCCATGGTTCTATGGGTTGTGGTCTGATTGTTCTTTATTTTATATCTAGAATCCACTTATGAGTGAGTACATACCGTGACTGTCTTTCTGGGTTTGGGTTACCTCACTCAGGATAATTTTTTCTAGTTCCATCCATTTGCCTACAAATTTCATGCTTTCATTGTTTTTCTCTGCTGAGTAGTACTCCATTGTGTATATGTACCACATTTCTTTCATCCATTCTTCCGTTGATGGGCATCTAGATTGTTTCCAAGTTCTGGCTATTACAAATAGTGCTGCTATGAACATAGCTGAGCATGTATCTTTTTTTTTTTTGGTTTTTTGAGACAGGGTTTCTCTGTGTAGCTTTGCGCCTTTCCTGGAGCTCACTTGGTAGCCCAGGCTGGCCTCGAACTCACAGATATCCGCCTGGCTCTGCCTCCCAAGTGCTGGGATTAAAGGCGTGCGCCACCAACACTCGGCCAAGCATGTATCTTTATGGTATGAATCAGCATTCCTTGGGTATATGCCCAAGAGTGGGATGGCTGGGTCTTGAGGTAGTTCGATTCCTAATTTTCTGAGAAACCGCCATACTGATTTTCACAGTGGTTGTACAATTTTACATTCCCACCAACAGTGGAGGAGTGTTCCCTTTGTTCCACATCCTCTCCAACATTGGCTCTCATTGGTGTTTTTGATTGTAGTCATTCTGACAGGTGTAAGGGGGTATCTCAGAGTCGTTTTGATTTGCATTTCTCTGATGATTAAGGATGTTGAGCATTTCTTTAAATGTCTTTCAGCCATTTGTGATTCTTGTTTTGTGAATTCTCTGTTTAGCCTTTTAGCCCATTTTTTAATTGGACTGTTCAGTATTCTGATGTCTAGTTTCTTGAGTTCTTTATATACTGTGGAGATCAATCCTCTGTCAGATGTGGGGTTGGTGAAGATCTTTTCCCATTTTGTTGGCTGTCTTATTGACTGTGCCTTTTGCCCTGCAAAAGCTTCTCAATTTCGAGAGGTCCCATTTATTAATTGTGCTCAGGGTCTGTGCTGTTGGTGTTTTATTTAGGAAATGGTCTCCGGTGCCAATGCGTTCAAGAGTGCTTCCTACTTTCTTTTCTGTTAAGTTCAGTGTAACTGGATTTATGTTCAGGTCTTTGATCCACTTGGACTTGAGTTTTGTGCATGGTGACAGATATGGATCTATTTGTAATCTTTTACATATTGAGATCCAGTTATGCCAGCACCATCCCGTATTCTTTGTCTCAAAAGTTTGGTATTTTTTGATGTTGTTGTTTTTTTGTTTATTTGTTTGGTTGGTTTTGTTTTTCGAGACAGGGTTTGTCTGTGTAACAGTCCTGGCTGTCCTGGAACTCATTCTGTAGACGAGGCTGGCCTTGAACTCATAGAGATCCACCTGCCTCTGCCTCTGCTTCCCCAGTACTGGCATTAAAGTTGTGCGCCACTACTGCCTGGCTGTGTTTGGGTTTTTAATGACTGGTTTCCTCCCTACCCTCCAGACAACCTAGATTCTAAGTTACAGAGCCACAAGGTGGAAAGGACTAGGCAGAAGGGGAAAGGGAGGAAGGGAGGAAGACATTCTCTATCCAGCTGCGTTGTTTACAGACACGGAAACTGAGATGTGGAGGAGATAGTCAAGATCCACAGCCGATTACTGAGCAAGGGCTGCTGTTGTTTTCAATGCTGTGGTCCTCAACCATCTGGGTGGAATTAGACCAGCCCTAATTGTACTGCTGATTCTCAAAACCAAGATAGAAAGTGATTTTCTATCAGGAGCACTATGATAGTAATTCACCCCTGTTACAAGAAGGTCATGATTGGGTTCTCCGCAGAGCACTACTGTTCTTCCATTTAAAATCACACATGTATTTAGTGTGTTGGTGAGCTCATTTGTGGAGGTCAGAGGGCAACTTTTGAGAATTGGTACAAAATCAGCTTTGAGGAAAAAGCTCCTTTTTAATTTTTAAAGTTGTCAGTTGTGAGTGCTTTAAGCATTTTTTTTTTTTTTTTTTGAAACCTTTTGGTTTTGTCATGATAGAGCAGACTCTTACAGTTACAGTTAGCAGGTACTACCTTGAAGAGTTGGGTACCGTGTGTTAGACGTGACCACCTCTGAGCCTCTGTCAGCTGCCTGCAGTCTCGTACGTTTTAACATGAACCAGGCGGAATGGCAAGAACCTTAGTTGAGCCTTGCTTTCTTCTCTGCTAAGGTCCAGGGTTTTGTGTCTAGCTACACCAGATGCTCAATAAATAACCCCCTTCCCTTTCCCAGAGCACGATGCCAGATTCCAGGCACCGATTCACTGTCATGGCAGTTCCTTTTTCCCTTGAAATGTATTGTTTTAACCTCTGTGAGACATTCTCCCTGCGTTTTGAAAATGTGCATAGCAAACAATACTTCTTAGTCACTATAAGCATAATTTTACCATGAAATCATTTTGCAACTGGTAATTGTTTTATGTTCTATATTCTTTCCCACGATTAAAGAAAGAGAAAATGGCCTGGGTTACAGATACCCCAGACCTCTGTAGACTTTTACATTCCTTCCAAAAGAATAGATTTCAGTTTTACTGAAATACTGATTTTTCTTTATCATTTTAAAGTCCTCTGAGATCAAATTGTATAACCTAATGTCTGTACACAATCTTTCCCATGTCCTCAGTGGTGTGTATCAGGTCATTTCTTTATTTACCATACTTTGTTTTTGCTTCCCTTCATTTTTCTAAAGAGATTAGAGGACTTTTTTCTCTTCTTCTGATCTATGACTTGTATTAGATTCCCTTTTATGACACCTTTTTTAAAATCCCATCACAAGAGAAGAAAAAAGCTTCCAAATTCAATTGAAATTTTTTTCTAATTCATTACTATTGGGGAGGGGCAGAGACTCTGAACCGGCACACAGAGCCTGTGGAGCTGGGTTGGTGCTCTTTCCACTCGTGGGTCCTCAAGATTGAACTCGGTTTTCCGGCTTGTGTGTTTTACTGCTCAGTCATCTTACCAGGGCAGATTTGGTTTTTTTTTGTTTTTTGTTTTTTGAAGGTATATGTGCATTGTGTGTGTGTGTGTGTGTGTGTGTGTGTGTGTGTGTGTGTGTGTAGGTTTCTCTTACTCGCTTCATGTGAAATGGGGAATTCTCTCTCTCTCTCTCTCTCTCTCTCTCTCTCTCTGTGTGTGTGTGTGTGTGTGTGTGTGTGTGTGTAGAGATTGAATGTGGCCTTTGAGCCACATCCCATTTTCCCAGCCCTAATGTGTTTTCTTTTTTTCTTTTTCAAGACAGGGTTTCTCTGTGTAGTTTTGGTGCCTGTCCTGGAACTTACTCTGTAGACCAGGGTGGACTCGAACTCACAAAGATTCCTGGCTCTGCCTCCCGAGTGCTGGGATTAAAGGCTCATGTGTTTTCTTATGCTGAAGTATTTTGCTTGAAAAGAAGTCTGCTAAGATATGTGTATATATATATATATATATATATATATATATATATATATATATGGTTACTATCTTTCCTTCTAAATCTATATAGTAACAATTTTTGTTAGCTAGCTTCATTCTTAGAGTTTTTTAAAAATAATTTGATTTATTTGGGTATTAATCCTGAGTTTCTTTTTTTCTTTTTGAGAGGATGTTTAGAGACAGGATTTCTCTTTGTAGTCCTGATTATCTTTGAACTCACTCTGAAGAGCAGGCTGGCCTTGAACTCACAGAGATCCACCTGCCTCTGCCTTCCTAGTGCTGGGATTAAAGGCATGCGATTAAAAGCACACCTGGCCATTCTTTTCCTTTTTGATTTGGAGACTTGGTCCTAGGGCTTGTACATGCTAGGCAAGTGCTTTACCACTGAGCCAGGATCTGAGGCTCCTATCCTTTCTTGTTCTGTTCCTGAGGCAGTCTCTATGTGGTCCTGGCTGTCCTGGAACTCACTAAATAGACCAGACTGAACTCAAACTCAGAGATCTGCCTCTGCTTCCCGAGTTCTGGGATCAAAGTCACATGCCACCACACCAGGCTTCCTATGCCTTTTTACAGACTACTATGTGTTATGTTCTTTGTACCATTTTTTTCTTTAAAGATTGATTGATTTATTATGTATAGTGTTCTGCCTATATGTCTGCCAGCAGGCCAGAAGAGGGCACCAGATCTCATTACAGATGATTGTGAGCTGCCATGTGGGTGCTGGGAATTGAACTCAGGACCTCTGGAAGAGCAGCCAGTGCTCTTAACCTCTGAGCTGTCTCTCTAGCCCCCCTTTGTACCACTTTTAATATGGCTGTATTCTAGAACTTCTTTAATTCATGATATTTTTGCCAAATGTCTTAGAGTTGTTTCATTTCTTTTAATTTTTTTTTTCACTTTTAATTCCATTTAAAGCACCACTGTACACCAGACACCTTCGTGCACGTGTATGCTTACAGTTTCTGAACAAGTGTGAATGGTATTTTCTGATATCACAAACCATTTTTTTTAGAGATTATTTTTTCTTTCTTTTTTCTTTTTTCTTTCTTCTTATGTTGGTGTTTTTTGCCTGCATGTGTGTCTTTGTGAGGGTGTCAAGTCCTGGAACTGGAGTTACAGACAGTTGTGAGCTGCCATGTGGTTGCTGGGAATTGAACCTCAAGAAGAGCAGCCAGTGCTCTTAACTGCTGAGCCATCTCTCCAACTCCATCTCAAACTGTCCTAATATTTTCAAACATAGTATCTGTCTTGATCTAAGACTGCTCATGATAGTCTAGAGAATTTGAGGTGAATTTTTTTAACAATTATTTTGCATTGCTGGACTAATTCTATTTGTAAAGACTTAATAGTTTTGTAATTCTAATTTAGAGCCTAAATTTAGTAACTTAGGTTTTGATTCTTATGTCCTTTAATTCTTTTATTCTAAAAAGTGTCATTGGCTTTTCTAAAAGCCAATCATATTTATATGGAATAATAACTTTTAAAGAGGAAAGTAAAGATTTATTTTAGAACCTATATTCTAGATAAAATAGGTTAATAGATACACAATGATTTGAAGATAAGAACTTTTAGGTCATAAATTTTCTCTTAATTTGTAGTTTATTGAAAGGGAGTTGGTAGTTTAAAACAAAAGAGGTAAAGATCATTAAAAACAAAGGAAAATGAACATAAATCACTTGAGAAATAATGAGCAGGATGAGAGAATGGGAAGGAAGAAAAATTTACATCAGCAATCTAAGGCGAGATAGTGTCTGTATTTGAACAGTAAATTTAGCTCCAAGCTTCCTGGCAAGCAAGTGAAAAAGGAAACAGGATGGGTTTCATGGTTATTGTCTGATAAAGCAGCTTATCAGTTTTTCAGCAAAGAAAAACTTAGAAAAGTCTTGAGTATAAAGAAGCTGAATCCATACGCAGGCAATGTGCTTTCTATCTCATTTGTAAATTATTAACTATAGCTGTCTTCACTGCTATAGTTGGTTATATTTGTCAGATTAAATTCAGGTCCACTGTTGTCAAAAGTGGAAATACTGTGGCTGGGGTGTGTTTATGTATTGCCTCTGGAGCTGAAGCCATTGACGAACAGGAAACTGAAAGCTAAAAGTTCAGGAAATGTATTGTATGGAGAAAAAATATATATAGTAGTATGTAACTGCTGCAGTCTGTGACCCTTTCCAGACTGAAATTTGTACTGATTCAGTATTTAGAAACGGCTATTGGGGATTCTGACAGCAGTACCCCGGATGCTTAACCACGATCGATAATAGATGCAGCCTGTGGCTTGTGCAATACAAGAGGAAACATGCAGCCGCTGACATGTGCTCCACGCAGTCTTTCAGGAAGCAGCACAGCCGGCATCTCATCTCAGTGAGGAGCTGGTCAAGGATGTTCTGTTTAAGTCTAGTTTTCCTTTGGTTCTAATGAAATGGAGACCCCTGTCTGACAAGGTGTCCCATTTCACTCATAGCAGGTTCTGATGGTCAAGTTATATTTTCTTATGTTTAATTGTATTTTTCTCTAATTTATTAATGTAATAGTTTTCTTACTGTTAAGAAAATTATTATCAATATTATCTTAAAAGTTAGCTGTTTCTGTGACATTATAGGAGATGCACAAAGAATTTAGGATTGGTTTTTTTTTTTTTTTGAGACAAGGAGGGTCTCTACATAGCCCTGGCTGTCCTGAAACACTACATAGACCAGGGTGGCCACAGTCTCACAGAGGTTTGCCTGCCTCTGCCTCCTGTGTCCTGGGATTAAAGGTATGCACCACTATGACCAGGAGTCTTTATTATTGAAGTTATAAAAAAACATTTGCTTAGAGCTGATACAGTTTTTGTGTATAGTGGGTAGAGTTTTCTTGTTATTTCTGGATGTAGCCCCCCCCCTTTTTTTTTAATTCTTTTTGAGATGGGGGTTTCTCAGTGTATCCCTGACTGTCTTGGAACTCGTTATGTAGACCAGGCTGGCCTCGAACTCAGAGATCTGCCTGCCTCTGTCTCCTGAGTGCTGGGATTAAAGGTGTTCACCACCGCCTGGTTTTAAGGGGGAGTTTCTAATATTGCATTTTTGCTTGTTTATTGTTATGTGGACACGCACATGCATACTTCTCTTGCTTTAAGGCGAAATATGGCTAAGTAGCCCAGGCCAGCCTGGGACTCTTGGTTCTCCTACCTCTGCCTCTAGACTGCTGGACTTCCAGGTATATGCTACCACACCTGTCTCACTGTTGTTATTTTAACAGAAATGTAAACTGTGAATCAGTCACACAAAATACTTATAGGTTACATTAAGTGAATTTTGTCTTCCCAAGTTTTTTTTACAGATCAGGTGAAGCTGATCTTTTGTAAGGATTGAGTTTGGTTTGGCTTTGTTAAGGTTATTTGTATGTTTATCCCTGAAGTACTCCAGTGACCCCGAGGGCTGAAGGTCCTGAATAGATTGGTCCAGGAGGTGAAAAGCAGTGCTCTTCCAAGGGAAGGTTCTAGAATGTTCTTTCTAGTAGAGAGGGGCGTGAGCTCTGGACTGACAGGGAGCTGGTGTAGTGGGAAGGTGTTGGACTTAAGCGTAGCTGGCTTCCCATTGCAGTGGAAGCTTCTCTTCAAGAACGACAGTCGAAGGCAGGCATGACAGCGCAGACTTTTCATCCAGAGACAGCATCACGTGGCCCATTTGCAGGGACTAGGTGCTTCCTGTTCACCATCCTGCTGGACACATAGTAAGTGCCCTCAGCTAGTTGTTAGTGAATGGTGATTTTCTGATTGAGCACTTGCAGTAACTCACATTTCCTGCACTGTGGGTCAGTGGGTCATCAAGACCTGTTATGTTCATCTAAAGTGTTTTTGTATACTCAAGCTTTATTAACGGGAATTAAAATTTAACAGACTGATTTTTTAAATTGATTTTTAATTTTATATGCATTGGTGTTTTGCCTGCATGTACATCTGTGTGAGAGTGTTGGATCCCCTGGAACTGGAATTACAGTTGTGAGCTGCCATATGGGTGCTGAGAATTGAACCTGGGTCCTCTGGAAGAGGAACCAGTGTTCTTAGAAACCCCTGGGCCATCTCTCCAGCCTTTAAAATTTTTTAAATTTATTTATAATAGATTGATTTTTAAGATATGAATGCTTACTCAAAAAAAAAAAAAACAAAGTGAAAAATTATTTTTTTCCTCACTGAATCCTGTGATTCGGAATGGTTTGATGTATTTCTTAGAGGCTTTCACTGCACTTACAAATGCATATGGTTTTATTGTTTTTGAGACAGGGTTTTCCTATGTAGCCTTGGCTGGTCGGGAGCTTATAATGTAGACTAGCTGGCCAGTCACAGAGACCTGCCATCCTCTGCCTCCCAAGTGGTGTGCCCCACTGAACCCCACTATATTATATATATATATATATATATGTATATATATATATATTTATGCAAATATATATTATTATTCTGTGGTAGTGGAGGTCAAACCAGAGGCCTTCTGTATGTTCAGTCAATACCTTATCACTGAGCTATGGTCTTGACCCTTAGAAAAGTTAGGTTCTGTTCCATAAATTGCTTTTCTCTTTTATGTCGTTCTTAAATATCTTTACACATGCATTCCAGTATAACTGTTGACTTATTTTTAACAGCTGCATAGTAATCTCGTTGTTGAGATTTATAGTAATAGTCCTTTGACAATTATTTCCCTGGGGCTGAGGAGATGCCTCAGTAAAATGCTTGCTATGCAGGCATGGGAATCTAGTTTGGGTCCCGACATCCTTGTGAAAACTCATGTTCATGGTGTGTGTCTGTAATTCCAGCCCTGGGAAAAATAGAGAAAGACAGATCCCTGGAGCTTGATGGCCAACTAGCTAAGCAGAATTCATACTCTATCCATGTTTAGTGAGAGAGGTCTCAAAAGTAACTGAGAAAGGCACCAGCATTCATCTCTGGCCTCCACATATATGGACATATGCACAAAGAAATGTCTTTCTTTCTTCTATTAGAAGTGTTAGGTTTAGGAGCCTTCCACCAGGTACTTGTTTCTAAGAATATCTGCAGTCAGTTTCCTGGACATGATGTTGCTGGGCTAAAGGATATTAAACTTTTTGTAGATCTTGGCAAATTTGCCCTTAAAAACATAGTGCCAACTTGCATTCTCACTAGGAATGTAAAGTATTATCTTCTGCATAAAAGTGACTGTCTATCTGAGTCACTTTTCCACTCCTCAGTTTCACTGTATGGAAATAATAGCAGCATCCGGGGTTATTGAGGGCTCTTCCGTGGCCCCTGCACTCTGCTAAGGTAAAGCAGCAGTGTACAGACGGTGTGTGTGTGTCCTGTGGGGCGTGAAGAGACAGATGCTGGGGCCGATTGCAGTAGCTCCTTGCTCTTCCAGAGTAACAGCAGAGCAAGCCTCAAGAGAGGATAGGAAAGCAGGAGAGTGCACTGTGACGTTCCTAGTAGGGGGCCAGCAGGTGCAGAGCCCTGGGGAGGGGACAGGGGAGTAGGATCTTCGCCAGGGCAGCTCAAGCCGAGTGCGTGAGGTGGGAATGAAACATTATCTCAGAGATGGCCTGTGACCAGCGTGGAGGCTTTGAGCGTGGACGGGATTTGGAGTCTGTGCTGTTGGTGATGGGAAGCCATTGGAGGGCTGCCAGAGCAAGCTGTTTAAGCCAGTCTGATTGTCACTTTCCTTAAAAATGCTTCAGTTCCGTTTCCTTTGGAATAAAGTTCAGATGCCGTATTCTGTACACAAGGTCCTCAGTCAAGCCGCTGCTATTTATTTAGCGTCGTCTGTGTCTTTCCCACATGTACCCTTCACTTTAGCCAAATTGGATCCCAAGCACAAGTTCCTGGATGGGTCATGGTGATTCATGTCTCTGCTTCTTCCTGTGCTCTGCTGGCCCTGCAGGAAGCCCTCCCTCGGCCTACTGTGGTCCCTGGCTGGGTGTTAGAGGGTCTTCACGGCTCTTGTTCTCTGGCCGGTCCCTCTGCAGTCACTTTCTGCTCCAGCCACAGTCTTGACCTGTGCTGGCTTCCCTCCCGTCCCACTGGACTCTCCACAGCCTTGCTGTTGAGCATCCTTCAGTGCCCGTCTCCAGCACTGCCGCCCTGATTTCTTCCCCTCCTTCCTACTTCATTGTGGGGACCTTAAGCTGGGGTCTCTGCCTCACAGAAAACCCTCGAATGGCTTGCTTTAATTCCCTCTGTAGCTCTTTGTGCAGACGTTCTGCACCCTTCCTGCTCGGTTCCTATGCATGTTGTGTAGGGCCAAAGAGTAATTAGACAGCTGCTGGTTTTCAAGCTGCAAACACGAGCAAACAATTAAACGTCTGTTAAATCAGCGACACAGATTGACTGGAATGTTGATGACACAGTAACCTCCATTCTTTCGTAAACCTGACACCAAAAATTAGTGCATCCATCTATTTGTTTTTATTTTATGTCTGGGTCAGTGTATGCTCTGTGAGGGCAAACCCTCATGGAATCCAGAAAAGGTCATTGAGTCCCCTGGAGTTGGAGTTACAGGTGGTTATGAGCCCAAGTGGGGGCTGGGAATCAATCCTCAATGAGCAGTAAGCCCTTTTAACTGCTGAGCCGTCTCTTGAGCCTTTAGTATACCTGTTCTTGAGATGCAACTTGGTGAAATATATTTTAAACACAAATACTCTGTTATTGTTTTGTTTTTCCAGGTAGGTGTGGGAGACCCGCTCCCACTTTTACCCCGGGGTACTCTTGAGGAGGGAGACATGAGAAATATTTAGATGGAAGGATAGAGGGGAGAGAGACAGCTAGAACACAGGATAGCCTCGGGAGGGCCTAGATCCTTATCCACCAGCCCCTTCTGTCTCTTCTAAAGGGCTGTTTATAGGCATGCCAAGAGGTAGAGTGAAGACCTCCCCCAGCTCAGCCAGATGTAGACCCTTCCAATCACCTAGTACCCATGCAATCATCTAGTACTCAAGCAATCCTCTAATGCTACCCTGCTGGGTAAAGCAAGCTGAGATTTCACTAGTGGCCTCCACAGGTAGGGTCTTTCAAAAGCTAACCTGGTGTCAAACTCAGTATGTGGCTGAGGATAACCTTAAACTGACCCTTCTAAACTTAAACTGGGCCTCTTGAGCTACCTGTGTGAGCTACCATTCCAGGCTCATGTTTGTGGTTTGGGGAAGCCTTAGGAAAGTAATGTAAATGAGAAGGACAGTTACAACAGCTCCTACTGCTGAGGCTGGAAGTTCACTGTGCCACACTGGAGCTCTCTGTGCAGTAGGTCCATTCTAGGAGTCCTAGTGCGTATGAACTCTTTGTTTTTTTCTTCAGGTTTTGAGGACGGCTCTGACCTATGCTCCAAATTCCAGTAATGTTAAACCTTATGTTTTAAAGTTGGGAAGCTCAAACTCAAAGTAGTTACATGACTTGCTCAAATTCAGATAGCTGTTTTGTTGTCAGACAGATTCAGATTCTTTTTTTTTGTGTGTGTGTGTGGGGGGGTTTCTTTTTGTTATTGTTGTTGTTTTTGTTTTTTGAGACAGGGTTTCTCTGTGTTTCCCTGGAATTCGTTCTGTAGCCCAGGCTGGCCACAAACTCAGACACCGCCTGCCTCTGCCTCCTGAGTGCTGGGATCAGTGACTTGCGCCACCACTGCCCTGCTGTCACAGATTCTTTTTTTTTTTTTGTTTTTTCGAGACAGTGTTTCTCTGCGTAGCTTTGCGCCTTTCCTGGCGCTCACTTGGTAGCCCAGGCTGGCCTCGAACTCACAGAGATCCGCCTGGCTCTGCCTCCCGAGTGCTGGGATTAAAGGCGTGCACCACCGCCGCCCGGCCACAGATTCTTAAGCAAGACTTTTGATTCCTTTGACACACAGTGGGCAGTGAAGCGCAGAAGTGTCACGGCACTGTGGCATGGTGCAGGCGGAAGCAGTACGTGCCGTGTATTCAGTGGACTGTTCTACGATGGCTTTATTGACTAAACCTCGGGTATTGTGGTGTTCACCCTTTAGAGTGCACAGCTCAGGGTTTTCCAGTGTGTTCAGACCACTACTCTACTCCAGAGCATCCAAAACCCCAGATGAACTCCACACCTCAGCAGTCACTCCCCATCCACTGCCCGTCTCTCCAGCCCCTGGCAACCACTCCTCTCCTTCCATCTCTGGATTTACCTGTTCTGGTCTTTAGTGAATGGCTTCATACAGTGAATGGACTTTTATTTACTGTTTATCTTATGTGTATGGGTGCTTGCATGTGTATCTGTGCACCATGTGTGATGAGATAGTTTGATTGCTAACGCCACTATCAACCACAGAAGTAATACGACTATAACACAGTTGGAAATAGACTGCCACTACCTGCACACGCCCACCAGAAGTAATCTGAGCAGATATCCCAGGGAAGAAGATACACAGTGGGCCGATGGTGCCCCCTCCAACAGCTAAGGAGCACTCAACAAAACCCTAATAGCAGACCGGAGGTGCCCTCTTTTGAATTGTTGAGACTCCCAAAACATACAGCCTATTGTTACTGCCCTTGGGTGCCCCCCAGAGGTGTAAGGGAAGTCCCCTATTGCTGGGGACGCCATGCACCTCAGACACAGAGCCCAGAGACCCCTGAGCTAGAACTGAGGACTAGCTCTCATGGTACCAGAAGGCACCATGCAGCTTCCAAAGGAGGGAGGCAACCAACAGTCCTATCCCCTACGATGCCTGTGAACCACATCAGTGATCAGCGTGGCACAGTAACCTCAAGAGTGCGTAGTGCTGGGCAGACTCTGTCATTAACCGGCAGCTCTCCAGCTGGACCCAAGATCCACTCAAGAGAAATGCTGGGAACAGAAACCTGGCCAAGTGCTCAGGGCTAGCGACAGCATGGTTGTTGATGGAGAGCCTACCTTCCTACTGTACAAAGTGAGCGTGATCCTAACAGCAGCCTGAACACCCGCCCTTACACCACAGGGCAGTGCATTGCCCATCGGAAACTTCTCTTCGCAACAACCAGGATGCAGAACTGTGGAACCCAGTTCCAATGGGATTTAAAAACTCAACATACTGAAATATTTCATAGGTTTTATGTATATTGGGTGGACATTTGAAGTTTGCTGTAGAACAGAATCTAAACTTAAAAGATCTGTTAAATTCTGTTACCATCAACACCAACCAAAGTCACTTTTCTTTCTTTTTTTCTTTTTTCTTTTTGTTTTTTTTTTTTTGTTGTTATTGTTGTTTGTCAAGACAGGGTTTCTCTGTTTAGCCCTGGCTGTCCTGGAACTGACTCTGTAGACCAGGCTGGCCTCGAACTCACAGAGATCCACCTGTCTCTGCCTCCCTAGTGCTGCCCAACCAAAGTCACTTTTATAACATCAAGACTTGACATGTTTTAGTTTCCCCTGTACACTTTTCAGATGATTCCTGAACAGAAGAACAGTTGCCAGGAGGGTGCATACACCATAATCCCTGCACTCAGGAGACTAGCTACATAAGAAGATCCTGACTCTTAACATAAAAAAAAAAAAAGAAAGCAGTGTTTAACTCAATTTTAAAATTATGATAATTATTAATGGTCCTTTGGAATATAAAAATCAGTTTTTGTTCTTTCCATAACCATTTCTTATAGATTAAAGATCAAAATAAGAACTGGTGTGAGTGGGTGGTAGGGCTACAAACCTTTAATCCCAGCACTCATGAGGCAGCAGCAAACTCTGAGTTTGAGGCCAGCCTAAACTACAGAGTGAGTTCCAAGACAGCCAGGGCTACACAGAAAAACCCTGTTTCAAAACAAACAAAAATAACAGCATGACGGTGTACTGTGTAATACTAGCATCTGAGAAGCAGAGGCAGAAAGATCACTTAGTTTGATGCCAGCCAGGACTACATAGTGAGACTTTATCTCAAAGAGCCAAAAAAATGGGGGAAAAAGAAAGGAAAAAACAAAACATGATGCTTCAGGTATCCAGATTGCCACAGAGTCATAGTTTTGTTTAGCATTTTAAAATGCAATACCTGATTATTGGAAGATTTAATTTATTACCAGTTAAAGTGGTAGACTTTTATAGTATCATGGGAAAAGTACACTTTTCAAACTTGAGACTTTTGCGATTTGTTCCAGCAGTGCTTATTTTTTATTGTAATGGGCTTTCTTAGACCTCCAGCCCCCAAATCATGACACAGAGACTTAGTTATGAATGCTTGCCCTAGCTTATGCTCCTTTCTAGCTAACTCTTATATTAACCTGTTTCTCTTCATCTACGTTTTACCTCAGGGCTTTTTACCTTTCTGTCATTTTGTGCATCTTGCTTTCCTGTTTCCTCCGTGGCTGGCTGGCTGGCTTGCTCGCTCCAGGCATCTCCCTTTCATTCTCTCTTGAACCTAGATTTCTCCTCCTACTTATTCTCTCTGCCCACCAGCCCTGCCTGTCCCTCTCCTGCCTAGCTACTGGCCCTTCAGCTGTTTATTAGACCAATCAGGTGCCTTAGGCAGGCAAAGTGAAACAGCAACATCTTTATATAGTTAAACAAATGCAGCATACATGAATGTAACACATCTCTGCCTAGTTAAACAAATGCAGCATAAAGAAATGTAACACATCTTTTTACTTAGTTAAATAGATTACTTTGCAACACAAATTTAACACATCTTTACTTAAACAAATAATTCTATTCCACAACACTTTCTACCTGTTGAAATACCACTCTTCCATCATATCTTTTTCTGACTTAAAATGGAATTTGTAGACTTGTGTTTTTTATTCTGACCAAAATATAGTTGAGAGATTGTATTTACAATCAGAAAGCAAACAAAACTCCCCACACAAACACACAAGACAACAATATCAAAGACCAGTGAGCCAGGGGAGAGCGATCCCCTGGGGAAACAAGGCAGCAGGTCGAGCTGCAGTTACACTAGACTCCCAGAGAGGTTTCGTCTGCTGGAGTCCAGAGAGGACAGATAGATGGCTTTGGAAGAGGAGAGAGCCCTATCAGTGGAGCTCCAGAAATGTGTGCATGCCATTTGCTTTTCAGACAGCACTGCTCAGTCAGAAAGAGCCACCCGAAAGCAACCCTGTTTCTTTTCAGAGTCAGACATGGTGGCAGATGTTTGTATTCTCTGCACTCAGGAGGCAGAGTGAGTTCAGGATGGTGAGTTCAAGGCCAGCCTTGGCTACACAGCAGCAAAACTGTGTGAAACAAAAATGTTTTAGTTACTACCAACCAAACTAGGAAGGCCTTGTAGGTCATAGACCATCAGGGAGAGTGCTCAGAAGCAGGTTGCCTTAGTGGTGGATGAATACAGCCCTCAACAGAAGACTCCTTCAGCCTCCAGCAAAGCTCCAGAACAGGCTTGGAAAGGGTCAGATTGTTTCCAGGTACTTAACCGGGATAAAGTTCCACGTTAGAGGAGCGCAAAAATACCCGGCCCTCACGGGGCAGGTTCAGTTAGCCTCTGGTGAAGAATCACCACGCTCGCAAAGAAGGAGGACTCTGATGATGAGGTTAGTAGACACTGAAGTAGTTGTTGTAGCCCAAAGAAGACTTAGCAGTTCGGACTATCCAGAATATACTCAGAGATGGTTTAAAAAAAAAAAAAAAAGAAAACCAAGAAACTATGAGGACATGATATGTATATAATTGTAGTTTTTAAAAGAAAAACGATCCAGTCCTGAGGGGGGGACTGGACCTGCCTGGACTGAGTCTATCAGGTCAATCCCGGTCCTCGGGGGAGACCTTGATCTGGAGGAGGTGGGAATGGGGGGTGGGCTGGGGGGACGGGGGAAGAGCATGGGAATCTGTGGCTATTATGTGGAACTGAATGGTGTTGTAAAATAAAAAAATAAATTTAAAAAAAAGAAAAAGGATCACATTAACTTATTTTTTTTTAAGAAAAAAATAGCCAGGAATTTCAAATTTTGGCAAGAAAAACAAGGAAAATGTAAAAAAGATGTGATTAATAGGAGGAGATACATAGAAGGTAGACTCACATAAAAACTGCATCAGTGGTCACATTAAGTATAAAAGGCCTAAAAATCTCCAGTTAAGAGACAGAGTGCTGTAAGTTGCATAATAACTCATTGTGTGCTGCCTAGAAGAAACTCACTGTGTGAATAAAAACATACAAATAGAAAAGATAGACTCATTGCTGATACTATGTAACGGAAGCCGGGATGATTGTACTGACTTTTCACCAATTAGATTTTAGAGCCAACAAGATTACCAAGAATAGGGACTAGAAAAAATGGACTCAGTAGTTAAGAGTGCTTTCCTGTTCTTCCAGGGTACCTGAGTCCAGTCTCCAGCAGCCACATTGGGTGGCTCACCACCACCCCTGCAACCCTGGAGCTGGAGCTTGCTTCTGCCAACATTCATATGCACATATGCCTACACACAAATGTTAAAAACAAAAAGATTACCAAGAATAAAGACCTTCTTATGTTAAAGGGGTCACCAGGCGGCGGCGGTGGGTCACGCCTGTAATCCCAGCACTCGGGAGGCAGTTTGAGGCCAGCCTGGTCTACAGAGTGAGATCCAGGACAGGTACCAAACTACATGGAGAGACCCTGTCTCAAAAAACCAAAAAAAAAAAAAAAAAAAAAAAAAGTTAAAGGAGTCATCATTCCTAAATATTTAATAGTTTGAAATATTTATGTACCTATAAACAGAACTTCAAAATACATGAATCAGAATCTGATACACCTTGAAGAAAGAGGTCTCTAATTATCCTATCAACTGATAGACCAGTGAACGACTCCCCCAGGGGAGCATCAGAAGTGAATGCCAACTACCTGAATTGACATTTGTGATAATAGTCTATCCATTATAAACCAAATACACTTTATTTTCAGTTTCACATAAGATACTAAGAGAGTTCACATTTTAGTTCATAAGACAGTGTTCAAAGATTTGCATGACTTGATATTCGAGTATGTATTCTGACCAAAAGGAATTAAATTAAAAATTAATGCTGGGTCTGTGCATAGTGACACATGCCTTTAATCCCAGCACTCACAAGGCAGAGGCAAGTAGATCTCTGTGAGTTTGAAGCCAGCCTGGTCTACATAGTGAATTTCAGGACAGCCAGAGATGCATAGTGAGATCCTATCTTTAAAAAAAAAAAATATCAATGCTGGGGGTTGGAGAGACAGGACCAGGGTTCAATTCCCAGCACTCACATGATGGCTCATAATATCTGTAACTCCAGGAGCTCTTCCAGCCTCTGAGAGCACTAGGCACACACATGATACACAGACAGACATGTGGGCAATATGCCCGTACATGTAAAATAAATGGAAAAAATATGCTGGCTGCAGTGGTGCACCCTTTGAAACCCAGCACCTGGGAGACAGAGGCAGGTGCATCTCTGTGAGTTTGAGGCCAGCCTGGTCTACAGAGTCAGCTCTAGGCCAGCCAAAGCTACATAAACTCTGTCTCAAAAAAAAAAAAAAATTTTTAAAAATGAAAAATATCCAGAAAAATTATAAACATTTAGGAATGAACACATTTCTCAGAACTCAAAGGTTATAAAAAATTTTTTGAATTTTAATAAGTCATCAAAATTTGTGATTTATAGTTATGGAAATACTCAAAGGACAAATTCAAAAGTATAAAGTCACAAAGAAGTATCTAGCTTACTTTTAAAGAAACTAAAGGGCTGGGCGGTAGTGGTACACGCCTTTAGTCCCAGCACTCGGGAGGCAGAGCCAGGTGGATCTCTGTGAGTTCGAGGCCAGTCTGGTCTACAAAGCGAGTTCCAGGAAAGGGACCAAAACTACACAGAGAAACCCTGTCTCGAAGGAAAAAAAGAAAAAGAAACTAAAGAAAGATAAAAGCTAAAGTAAACAGAAGAAACAGATCAAAGATAAAAGCTTTAATCAGGAAAATAGAAAATAGGAAGAGAGTAGGGAAAGCCACTGGAGTAAAAAGTTGTCTCTGGGAAACCACAAATATGGTCTATGAACTTCTAGCCTGGTTGACCAGGACGAGAGAGGACACACATTACCAGTCGAGAGTGAAAGTAACAAAAGTATAGAACATGCAATTTTAGAAAGAAGATTAAAAACAGGATGAGTTGCTTTATGATAATAAGTAGACAGTGATTCAAGACAGCAAAGCTTATTTCAGAAGTAATGAATAGCCTGGGAAGTGCTTCATCTGTTGAAAACAAAGAAAAGGCTGAATTCCTTCAAGGAAAAGTAAGCCTACATGGCTTTCCCTGAGGAATCTACCAGATGTTTGAAGAACCATAACATTAGTTTTGCACAGACTCCTGGATAACGTTGACATACGGAGACTATTTCCTAACTCATTCTGTGATGCCAGTGTTATTAACGCCAAACTTGAACACAATAGTTTGGGTGGGAAAAGAAGCAGAAACAATAACCCTTAAGAACATAGTCCATGCCGGGTGGTGGTGGTGGTGGCGGCGGCGGCGGCGGCGGCGGCGGCGGCGGCGGCGGCGGCGGCGGCGGCGGCGGCGGCGGCGGCGGCGGCGGCGGCGGCGGCGGCGGCGGCGGCGGCGGCGGCGGGCGGCGGCGGCGGCGCACGCCTTTAATCCAAGCACTCGGGAGGCAGAGGGCGGATCTCTGTGAGTTCGAGGCCAGCCTGGGCTACCAAGTGAGTCCCAGGAAAGGCGCAAAGCTACACAGAAAAACCCTGTCTCGAGAAAAAAAAAAAAAAAAAAAAAAAAATAGTCCACATGGTGGCTCTCAACAGTCTCAGGGGATCTGAAGCCCTCTTCTGACCTTGACAGGCACCAGGCATGCACATAATGCACAGACATACATGTAGGCGAAATATGTACATAAAATAATAATAAGTCTTTAGAATTTGTTTAATAGAAAAAAAGACTGCCAGGGGCTAGACAGGTGGCTTAGTGGTTAAGAACACTGACTGCTCTTCCAAAGGACCTGGGTTCAATTCCCAGCACCCACATGGCAGTTCATAACTATCCAGGGGATTCAACACCTTTACACAGACATACACACAGACAAAACACAAATGCACATAAAATAAATATAAAATTTAAATGAAAAAGACCTGTATTTTCACAAACAAAAGCTTTGGAGCAAATTGATCTTTGTATTTAAGAAAACAATCCTTGCCGGGCGATAGTGATGCACGCCTTTAATCCCAGCACTTGGGAGGCAGAGCCAGACGGATCTCTGAACTACAAGCCAGCCTGGTCTACAGAGCGAGATCCAGGACAGGCACCAAAATTACTACATGGGGAAACCCTGTCTTGAAAAAACCAAAAAAAGAAAAGAAAAGAATCCTTGTTTTGTACTATACATCTTGGTATGTGGAGGTTTAGATAGGTTTATATAACCCCTTTTTATTTTTAAATTTTGTTGTCATCATTTCACAATAGATTAACCCTGTAGCTTGACCCTGTAGATTGTAAGGGATTCCAGGATCCTAATTAAAATCTCATAATTGCAAAATTCCTTAAAGTGCTTGCTAGTCAACAGGACCACTATCAGATTTTAGTTGTGATGGGAGTCTTAGAAAGGAGCTGTGTAACAGATGATTAATGGCAGTCGAAGTGGTCTCACCTGGTGAGTAGAAGCAACTATATTAGAAAAAGTATCAACTGTTCACCAACATATGTCCAGATTCTGAGATATGAATAATACCTGTTTGCCAAATGGCGATAGATTTTTAACCCTCAAGGATTAATTCTGCCAGCAGAGGGCAGCAGAGTGGAGCCAGCTGTGGGAGGCAAGAAGGCAAGATGGCACAGTAGCGAGTGTTAGTTCAGACTTCGGGAGTCCGACCCCATTGCTTTATTTTAGGCTCATTTAAGCACAGCACAGTCTGGTGGAAACTGTTCTTGTGCACAACAAAGCATGCCTAAGTCTCTGAGGAACAAAATGATCTAAATATAGGTTAGGCGTAACTACATTGACTCTGTAAAGTACATGTGACACCTTTCATAAAGTTAGGTTCTACAGCCCGACTAAGAAAACGAGTTTATGAGGAAGTGCCCAGTGCTGGAAAGTCCTCAGCCATACAGATAGCACAATGTCACCAGGCTAGAAAGCACTTCTGCTCCAGCCTTCTGGGTGGAAAATGGCTTTTGTATTCCTTCCCTTGAAGGATTAACACTATGTATTTAACAGTCTGGGTTCCCAGTGCATGTCTGTGAGCATAGAGACTTCCATACCCTCTAAAAAAGTCAACCCAGCTGATTATAGACTTAAATGTAAAGCACAAATTTATGAAATTTCTGGAAGAAAATCTTTGTAGTTTTGGATGTACCAAGTTTTTCAGAAGTAAAATCAGTAAAAGGAAAAACAATGGGACTAGTTATGGTGGTACTCCTGTAATCCCATTGTTAAGAGATGAGGCAGGAGAATCATTTGAGTTCGAGGACAGACAGCTACACAGCAAGCAGATCAGAGACCCCCTGGAGACCTGAGGCGGGGGGAGGTCTTAGAAAAGGACACAAGGAAAATTTTGTGGCTGACTGATTTATTCATTATGTGGATTGTGGTGGTGGCTGTATGGGGATGGGGAGAATGCACACATACTCACACGGCACGCTAGAGTCTGAGCAGTTTGTTGTGTTTCTCACTCACACAGTCTGCTAAGGACCATGCTTATACATCCTCCAGCCCTTATAGTGTGCTGCTTGAAGTACTTCCCTTCAGTGTTAGTGAGGAGGAAGAATGTGTGCTGTGTGTATATTGTTTTCTTACAATTTTAATGTGTTGTGGAATTGAAAGGCCAGGTAGCTGGGTGGTGGTGGTGTATGCATTTAGTTCCAGCACTTGGGAGGCAGAGGCAAGCAGATCTCTAAGTTTGAGGCCAGCCAGATCTACACAGAGAAACCCTGTCTTAAAAAAAAAAACAAAAAGAAAAGGCAAAGAAAGAAGACAAAGACAGACAGGCAGACTAGGTAAGTGCCCTGGTGTGTGTTCTCTGACATGCTGAATGTATTTTCAGAATATCTAGGAAATATTAGATTTTCCTTGGCTATCAGAACTTGAGTATCCAAATGGATGGTAGGGAGGAAGGAAGGGCAGAACAGTAGGAGAGCCCTAAATGTGGGAGGAAGGAATACTGACTGTATTCATGGGAGAAACTCGTGGTGTTGGTCAGCTGACTGGGTAACTATAATAAGCAAATGAATGGCTCCTGAAGGGCTTTGGATGCTGCTGTACAGAGCACAGGGCACATTGTAGGTGTTTGTAAAGCTAAGGACTGGATAATTCCTATTCCAGCTGGTCCCTACTTTGTCACGTGAGTTCTTTTTTTGGGGGGGGGCGGGGAGGAGTTTTGAGACATGGTTTCTCTGTATCCTGGCTGTCCTGGACTAGCTCTGTAGACTAGATTTGCCTTGAACTCATAGAGATCTACCGGCCTCTGCCTCTCAAGTGCTGGGACTGAAGGAGCGCATCATTAAACCCTGCTTACATGAGTTCTTTAAAAAGAAGAGGAGCTTTCTGGTTAGAAGGCAGGAGATATAACTACAAAGGAATGATGCAAGAGAACTACATTTGGCTCAGTTGGTAACGTGCTTGCTACGTAAGCACCAGGACCTGGATGCAGACCCCAGCACCCACATTAAAAACCACTTGTGGTGGTGTGAGCCTGGGAAGGCAGAAACAGGAGAGTCTCTGGGCTTGTTCAGACAGTCCAGCCAAATTTGCAGGGGATAGGTTCAGTGAGACCCTGTTACAAAAAAATAAGGTGGAGAGCAACTCAGGAAGGCACCTGAAGTCCACTTCCGGCCTCCGTGAGAATACACAAATGAATAACACTGAAAGATTAATTTAGGAACCAACAAAGAAATGCCTCATTTGAAGATGGAGGAGGGGACCACCGGCAAAGACTCTGTAGGTAGCACCTAGAATCTGGGGAAGGCCAAGGAGCGGTCGTCCCCTGTGTCCGTCCCCCCCCCCCCAGGCCCATAGGCAGGGTTCACCCTCTTGCTTTGCTTTTTCTGCTTGTCTCAGCTCCAGAACTGCGGGGTTTATAAACCATGTGGTTTCACCTGTGAGCCTCTAGTCATGTGTTCTAGCAGCTCCAGAAAACTAGGGCTGTGTCTAAGGGAAGCTCAGAGCTAATTAATTGATTGATTCATTTGTTTGTTTGTTTGTTTATTGCCCAGAGGGCTAGAATGGGAAGTTGAGTTCTATAATACTAAAATAACTTTTTATTCCTTGGGAATTTTTCCCTTTCTGCCTATCAAATCTGACTTCCCACAAAACACAGATTTATTCATTAAAGGTAATTTCTAAATATAAAATCTTAGAGCTGGAGTGTTGTTTTAGCCTAACCCCCTACAATTTATAGCTAGGAAAATTGAGTGAGGGCAAAGGCTTTGTAGCCAGTGCCTGTAGATGAGGGTGTGTGCCTTTTGGCCTTTAAGCCACCTACCTTCAGAATGGGGACTCTAGGTGGCCAAAGCTTTTGTTCTTACGTGAGGAAGGCTTGTTCAAAGGCCCAAAATGCTATTCTTTTTCTTTAAAAATTGATTTATTCCATGTGCTCACAAGCCTTCAAATCTCCAGAAATTAGAAAGGTATACAAACTACAAACCAGATGTTACATATTAAATTTTGCTGTAATTTATCTTTAAGGTACAGGAAATTTATTTTTAGAGATAACTCAAAATGCATTCATTCATGTGCTTTTTTAGTACTCTTAAGGAAATCATTCTTTAGCGTTTTTTCAACTCTTGTTATGAAGTGCTGTTCTTGTACAGTTTTTATTTTGGACTTAAAATGACTTTTAAGAAACACAAGGAAGCCATGTTTTTAACATCTGCTTGATTTACATTGAAATGTTTGAATGAGACACTGGTTTATTACAAGAGAATGCAATATTTTATTTATGTGTTATGGATGTTTTGACTGCATATATGCCTGTGCACCGTGTGTGTGTGTGTGTGTGTGTGTGTGTGTGTGTGTGTGTGTGTATGTGCATTATACCTGCAGAGGCTAGATAACATGGAGCTAGAATTACCACTGTTTATGAGGGGCTGTGTGGGTGCTGGGAATCAAACCCAGGTCCTCCGTAAGAGCAGTCAGTGCTCTTAGCTGCTGACCATGCCTCCAGCTGTGGGATAGGATAGTGTATAAGACTTGGTTCTAGGTTTCATTTCTCTGTGAACCATCTTTCCTCTGATTGCCAGGCGTGTGTATCACGGAGATGCTGATGTGGTCCTGGTCCTCTGCTTGCTGTGGCGTGTACACAGATGCTTCCAGTTCACTTCACACCTACATGTTTAGTTTATCTTAGTTACCACTCCTGGGGAGAACAAATCTTATTTCTCATTTTAAAGTTACAATTGGGTGCAGCATAATTTTTTTCCAGATTTAATTTAGAGAAGCAATTTAGTTAGCTTGCCATGGCGTTTTAGCACTGATTCTTTATTCTGCCTGGTATTTTACCCTCTTTGTTTTGACTGCTTTTGAAATCACAGTTCTTTTCACCATTCATTGAGTGCTGCTTATATGTCCTTTATTTAGACTAAGCAGTGGAGGTATAAAAACAAAGGGACATGTTTCACACTCTGGGGGTATTTATTGGCTTCTGTTGGGATGTTCTTGGAAACCAGCAGCAGCAGACTTGGAACTAAACTATTAGGCGTTAATGAGTCACCTCAGGTTAATCTACCACTCTGGTACCAAGTAGAAATTTGATTTTTTTTTTTCTTTTTTTTAAGATTAAAAACATGGAGCCAGGCATGGTAGCATATGCTTTTAATCTCAGCACTTGTGAGGCAGAGGCAGGCAAATCTCTGAACTTGAGGTTAGCCTGGTTAATTTAGCAAGTTTCAAGCCACCCAGGATCCTATCTCCAAAACAAAACCAAAGAACACAGACCAAAGTTAAAGAGATCCAGAATGTACGTTTCATGGAGACACATGTTCTGTTGTAGTGTTTCCCCTAAAACACTGCCTGGCACAGCATAGGTTTGGATTCCCCTCTGGGGTTCAAACTCAGGACCTCAAAATCTCAAAACACAAAACAAAGAAAGATACTAAAATAAGTAAGTCAATAAGTGGAGGGTTTTTTTTTTTTGTTTTTCAATTTTATGTTTATGGATGTTTTCCCTGCATGTGTGTATTGTGTTTCAAGTGCATGCCCAATGCCCAAGAAGGCTAGGAGAGGATGAAGGATTCCCCCAGACCCAGAGTTGCAGATGGTTGTGAGCTCCCATGTGGGTGCTTGGAATTGGATCCACAAGTCCTCTGAAAGAGCAGCCAGCACTCTTAACCACCCAGTCATCTCTCCAGCCCCTGAGTTGAGGCTTTATTACTAGGAAGAAGTGAGGAATATTGAGCATTATCATCAGTTGCTACAGCATTTAATAGCCATGCCTATCAGATAGACCTTGGGCTGGTGTTTCATGACTTCATATAGAGCCCTGTGGAGTTTGTTAGCAGAACATCAAGTCAAGAAAGTGCAGGAGAAAGCCTGGACTGCCTGCCTCAGCAGGTGGATGCGCACTGAGGGCTTAGAAGATTGTTAGGGTGGGAGCACAGGGTGGGAGCACAGGGCGGGAGAGCAGTCTCCTCAGTGCTTTGGGAATAGGTCCTTCAACCTGTCACGGTGATGCTCAGCTTCTTCAGCAGAGGGTTTCAGTTGTGCTGCCCAACGTACAAGTAATCAGCAGTGAGGCTTGTGCCGCAAGAGCTTGAGAACCAGGCTAGGGGGTAGCTGGGGTAGAGTGCTGCTAGCACGCACAGGCCCTGAGTTCAGTGTCCAGCAGTGGTGGTGACGACATTTTCATCTTAATTACCATTAAACTCCCTAGCGTGTAACTGTCCCCAGGGCTCTCCCCCAGATGTGCTGAGAGCGCCCCTGCTCAGCGTGTCCCCGCTAGAGTTCCTGTCCTGGCTTTAGAGAGCACTTGCTGTGACCCCTGGGACCCACATGGAGGGAGGAGAGGAGAGCCTCCTGGCAGCTGTCTGCTGTGACACGACACGCCCCCACACCCCACTCACACACCAAGTGTAGTTTTAAAACGTTGGTTAACGCGAAAAGAAAGAATGAGAAGTCCTGATGGCTGGACTCCCTTAAGTTGGAAAAGACTGTGAAAGCAATGTAAAAGAAGTGAAAGTCTCTGGGTTTGGTGGCACCTGCCCTTAATTCCAACATTTAGGAGGCAGAGACACGCAAATCTCCCGAATTTGAGGCTGTTCTAGGATAGCCAGGGCTGCATAGAGACTCTGTCTTAAAAAAAAAAAAACCTTCAGTAGGTGTAAAATCGTCGGTCAGCCTGCTCCTCCCGTTCTTCTGTTGTTGTGTTTCGTTGAGAGCGGGTCTTGTGCAGCCTGCGACCGCCGTACGCTCCAGGTCCTCCTGCTCCTGCCAGCCTTGTTCTCTAGTGGATGTCACCTGTTTGAGCAGTGTGGCGGGGCTTTGCTTGCTGAGGATCTTTGCAGACTTCTCGGAATACATATATGCAAGTACATACACATTGCTTCCTAAAAGCAGGACCATGCTACAAATTGTTCTGTGTGTGCCATTGTCTTTTCTCTTAAGATGTGTTGGTGCCTGGTGTGATGGTGCACCCCTTTAAGGTGGGCAGATATCTGTAAATTCGAGGCCAGCCTGGTCTACATAGGGAGTTCCAGGGCAGCCAGGGCTGTATACAGAGACCCTTTCTTAAAAAAAAAAAAGGCAGCTAGGCCATGGTAGTGCACACCTTTAATCCCAGCACTCCGGAGGTAGAGGCAGGCGGATCTCCATGAGTCCCAGCCCAGCCTGCCTACCTTGAAATAGTAACAACAAAAACCAAAAGCATGTGTTGGCACATCCCCCTTTTTTGTTTCTTTGTTTTTCTTGTCAGTATTACAAGGTGGTTTTCCTAAATGGGTAAGGCTTCATCTGTTCCATACAGGTAATGCCTGCAGCTGTGGTAACCCTGAGGAGAAACGATGATGAAGACAGACAGACATTTGACGTTTAGGTGGTGTGCCTGTGTAGCTGTAATCCAGTGACTCTATCGATAGCTGCAGCTAGAGTGACCCGTTCTGATACAAGCAGTTTGTGGTGCCTGCAGTCTTAGCATAACTCTCAGTGCCTAGGAGACCAAGTCTCACTGGGCACCATAGTGACGCACTTTACCTACAGCCAACAATGGTGTTCTTTTTGAATGAACTTTCACTTAAGAAAGATTTCTTTCCTAGTTCCATGATCTGAGTGTTTAATGCTTCCAGGCTTAGCTAGATAACCGTCAGCTGCACGTAGATGTAGCTCATCCTTTCACAAACTGTAACATTTTATGGTTCGCATTTCCAAATACTCAGACATTTTCATGACCACCTACCTAAGGAAGTACTTTGATTTGGGGCTGGAGAGATTGCTCAGTAGCAGCCCTGACTGCTCTTCTGAAGGATCCAGGTTCAGTTCCCAGCACCCACAACTGTAACTCAGGGAATCTGACACCTTCTGGCCTTTGTAAGCACCAGGCATGCATGTGGTGTGCAGACATATAATCAGGCAAAGGACACATGCATATAAAATAAAATAAATTAATATTTAAAATAAGAGTACATTTTTAAAAGAAATATTTTTATTTAGCAACACTTTCAGTTTAGCTCTAACGTATGCAGCCTGGGAATATTGAACTGATGGGGAACCTCTAGCACATCCTTCTCTTGAATCATTATTCTTCATTCCCTTGTGGCTCTTTCCCCTATGAATTTAAACCTTTACTTTCCTCTGCCCAAAGCATTCATTTCTCTGAAGTCCTGCTGCAAATACCAAACCTTCCACCTGTCATCTTGGCGTCCTTACTTGTCTCTCTTCTGCTTAACTTCAAACTCAGAAGACCCTGCCTGTCCCTCTTGCCTCTTTAACATTGCCAGTGCCTCTGAAGACACTAGGGAGCACACAAACTCAGCACTTTGTGTTTGCCTTTTTAAAACAACCTGTAGCCAAATACTTTTTCCTGAGAAATGTCCTATCTTATTCTAAGTAGTATATGCAGAAAGATGTAAAGTTACAGCCACAAAATTACAAAGTGCTGAGGAAAGTGAACAGTCAACTAATAAAAATCATGTAAAAATGAACATTACTTTTAGGAAAGTCTCTGAGGGGTTGGGGATTTAGCTCAGTGGTAGAGCGCTTGCCTAGCAAGCGCAAGGCCCTGGGTTCAGTCCTTAGCTCCGGAAAGAAAAAGAAAAAAAAAGCAAGTCTGTGAAACAGAGTAAACAAAATACTGGCCATAGCTGCTGACGAAATGGGGCTCTAAAAATTCCAAAAGAAAATCCGACATAGAGCAGAAAGGACAGCGATGGGAAGTGAGAAGCGGTGGCTCCCAGCCACATCTGGCTACATGCCGAGACCACTTCCCGTGCTGTGAGGACGGGAGACCTGTAGGGACTGTCAAAAGGAGGTCCAGCAGGGCACCTCTCTGCTCAGCTTCGAAACACTGTCATGTGGTCGGGGGCTTTAAACAAGGAAGTCACTTCTTACCTCCTGTTTTTTGGTCTTTTTTTTTTTTTTTTTTTTTTAAGATTTATTTATTATGTATACAGTGTTCTGCCTGCATGTGTGCCTGCAGGCCAGAAGAGGGCACCAGATCTCATTACAGGTGGTTGTGAGCCACCATGTGGTTGCTGGGAATTGAACTCAGGACCTCTGGAAGAGCAGTCAGTGCTCTTAACCTCTGAGCCATCTTTCCAGCCCCACTGTTTTTGGTCTTTCTACCAACTTTTCTGTCACACTTGGGATGGTCTGGTGTAGCCACTGTGGCATGAGAACAGCATCAGTCCTGTCCATGGGCATGGGGAAAGCTTGAAATAGTTTCTCATTTGGGAGGTCTAGCCATTTGGTTAGTTTACTGCGGTTTTCAGCCCCTGTTGATGAAATGCTAATTGTCTTCTCATTGTTAGGTCCTGTCTCAGGTGCTTGCTGACCAGCACTTTGGAGAGTGTCCTTATCTGGCATGTCCATAACAGAAAGAACTGTGTGTTCCCTTTCTGGTGCACTGGGAAGCAGTTTCCCCCTCTAGCTAGTGCAGTACAATAAGCTGCTTTATCATGAATTAATAATAGTGTTAGGTAAGAGTGACTTTAAATCCAGACTGAAACTAGGATGAGGAAAGAACAGAAGGCTCCATTAGGAAAGTACTGACACTTCTTCAGTTTGCCTTATAAAGGGTTTTAAGAATTGTCCTGTCTTTTTTATGGAACACAAAGAGTAAAAAGATTATTTATTTGATTTGTTTGCTTACAAAAACCTATGCTTCTGTTGGACTAAATGGAATGCAGGGAGAAATATTTGGGAAATTTAGTTTATTTCTTTATTCTTTAAGATTTATCTGACTTGAAACCTACCAAAGGGTTTGTTTTCTTGTCCTGAGGATTCCTGGTCCTTCTCTTCACATGGACTCAGCAATGCTGTTAGGAGCCGTTCTCTTAGATTTACAGAGCTTGCATTCCCGTAAATGCTGAATAAGTTCTTTTGTCAAGATGGCAGTTACAGAGCCAACAAATGGGCTTGTGGGGATTGGATACTTATTTGAATAGCAAGCCAAGTTCTTCTTTTCTTTTTAACTTAATTATTTCTCTTTTGAGAATTTCATATATGAATACTGTATTTACATCATTTTTCCTTTAATTCCTCCCATGGCCCCTTCTCAAATCCATACCCTTATTCTTTAATTATTATTGTTACATGTGTGTGTGTGTAAATTTATAAATACAACCTGCCAAGGTCGTATGGTTTTGCTTATATGTGGTTAGGGCTGACCTCTTTTTTTTTTTTTTTTTTTTTTTGTTTGTTTGTTTGTTTTTCGAGACAGGGTTTCTCTGTGTAGCTTTGCTCCTTTCCTGGAACTCACTTGGTAGCCCAGGCTGGCCTCGAACTCACAGAGATCCGCCTGGCTCTGCCTCCCGAGTGCTGGGATTAAAGGCATGCACCACCACCGCCAGCTGCTGACCTCTTTTTGAGAAGGTCTCCTATTACTCAAACCCTGGATCCTCCTGCCTCCACCCCCAAGTGCTGGGATTGCAGCTAGTGTATGCTGCCACCACCAGCGTGCACCTAGGTGGAGAAAACATTTTTTCTCTCTTTTTTAATTAATTAATTAATTAGTTTTATGTGTGTAGGTGTTACCTGCATGTATGTCTGTGTCTTGTCTGTATACAGAGCCTGTAGAGACCAGAAGAGATGTCCTGGAACTGAGTTACAGATGATTGTGAGCCATTATGTGGGTGCTAGGAATCGAACCTCAGTCTTCTGTGTGCTATCAACCACAGAGCCATTCCTCCAACCTTCCAGTTAAATATTTTTAAAAATTTCTTTTAGTTTTTATATGCATTGGTACTTGACCTGCATGTCTTTGAAGGAGTCAGATCCAGTGGGTCTTTTGTTACAGACAGTTGTGAGCTGCCATCTGGGTGCTGGGAATTGAACCTAGATCCTTTGGAAGAGCAGCCAGTGTTCTTAATCACTAAGCCATCTCTCCAGCACCCCCCTAGTTAATTTTTTTTCTAAAAGAATAACACACAAATAATATATACCTCTCACTACATCACTGTGAGGCTGTTTGTCTGATTGTTTCTGCCACAGAGTTTGGTTATGACTCATGTCCCCTATTAAAAGGATATTACTCAGATGGGGTTTCTTAAACTGTTCCCATTTGTGACCCCTTTTTACTCAAGAAATTCTTATGCAATCCCAAATATATAAAATAGGTGTACATGTTAAACATTTATTGATAATAAGTCATTAATAGTTTATTTTAAAATAATCTTTGATGTACATATATTTTTACTACTTATTAAAGATGAAAGCAAATATGCATCCCAACAGATGGATGTGCTTGTTTGGTACAATCCAACTCAAAGATAGACTAATTTGATATTACATGCTGAGAAATGGCAGTAGGAAAATATTAAGTCCCCGTTGTATGTCCCCAAAGCAGAAAACTTTGTATGTGCAGCAAAACCCTGCTTGTGGTAGTGTGCAGTAGCCTCCGGTCTGAGCCGAGGGGTTGCAGGCGGTCCTGTTTGGGTGCTTGGTATGAAGGCATACACAGTCAAGTGGACACGTGTGCCCAGAACCAAGGCCTCAGCAGAGTTCCATAACATGACATGGCCAGCACCGCCGGGACACTGAGTTCCTTACGAGTCGATAGTTGAACAGATTTGGGGCCATTGTGCATTCAGAAACCATCACTGCTGGTTAGTTTCTCTCTACAGGACTCAGTTTTGGGTTATGATAACCCGGTTAAAGCTTTGTTGGGAAGGTCCTTTCTTCTTTCCTGGTAGGCAGTCTGGGGTGGTTCTGGGGACCATTTTCTCAAGAACTTTTCACCTAGAGTTTTTAATTTCTCTGGTGCTTTGGTCCTGTGTTCTGTTGATAGAGGTCCGTGTATCTGTGAGAACCTAAGAAACAGACTTCCCATGGATACTGTCCATGACCTGCTCCCTCCAGATACTTAAAAGGCCATCTTTTTCTGCTGTTTGGGTGCTTCATACAAGTTCCCAAGTGTCAGAAAACATGTCACAAGCATCGGGTTTCTAGAAGCTTGTCTGGTTTTCCTTATTATCTAGTCCAGCATCATGTAGACTGGGTACTTAACTTTCGTTCTTTGTTTGAGAACAGTTTGTTCTGGCCTTTCACTACCCCGAGACAAACATTTGGACTTTTCATTCTGGTATAAACTGTGCTAGAAAATCAAGAATGGGGGCTTGGCCCTTGGATTTTGGTGTTGTCTTTGAAGATCTTTCAGCACAGCAAGTTTCTCACACTGAAGACATCTTAGCTCTTTTGGAAATGAGCTGAAACACTACATTTCGGTTGTCTAGTCATTAGTTCTAGCAGTAGAATGGTTTTTCACAGTAGAGAAGTGGCTTTGTTTGGTTTTGACTGTAAACGGAGTACCCAGGAGTCTGTTCTTACCTAATGTGGAATAGCTTTAGACGCGGTCAGTTCTCGGCTGGGTTTTGTAGTATCTTTAACCTCAGTACCCAGGAGGCTGAGGCAAGAGAATGTCTGTTTGAGGCCAGTCTGGGCTACATAAGAACCTGTTTCAGGAAATGGCTATTTCTTCATTTTCCCTGCTCAGTCACAGAACAGTATAAAGTTAATCATAGCAGTAGACAAGTGTGTTTGGTTAGCCTATTAATTACTGATAACATTTTTTGGCCTTGCATGAAGAAGTGTCAGGTGACATTAGCAATAAGAGCTACTCATGAAGCCGGGTGTGGTGGCACACACCTTTAACCTCAGCAGAGGCAGGAGGATCTCGGTGAGTTCAGAGGCCAGCCTGGGCTGTTAACGCAGAGAAACCCTATCTTGTTCTCTAGTACCTGCTAAAGACTGAACATGAACATACCCCGTGTTCTCAAAGACCCTTGAAATCTACCAGGAATGCCTCCTAAATATCAACATTCAACTAAGAGCCAAGGAAGGAGGAAAAAATGGGCAGAGTGACTCGTATGCACTTAGTGGAGCGGGCACGTGGGGGGAGAAGGCTATCACAGCGTGGGTGTGGGAAAGGACTTGATTAGTTTGACCTGTGTGGTGTGTGCAGAGAAGTAGCAGAGGCTAGATCTGAAAGACAGGGCAGCATCCTACTGTGAGAGAGACATTGAGTGCTGTGGAAGAGTGGACTTTGTTCTCTCCTTTTTTGTGTGTGGGGACTGATTTTGTTTTGGTTTTCTTTTTCTTTTTTCTTGAGAAGGTATCTCCTGCCCCAGGCTAACTTGGAACTCATTATGTAATCCAGATTGGCCTTGACTTTGCAACTCTCCTGCCTCTACCCTTGAGTTCTGGGATCATAGGCATGAGCCACCACACCCAGCCCCTCAAACCTCCTTCTGTGGTTGTTTGAAGTGAGCAGTGGAAAGTGTCGTCTTCCAGAAGGTCCAGAGGTGACGACAGGTGCTTGTGTTTTTGAGCCGTGGGTCTCTGCTGTTTCTTAGCTGTCTCCTCTCTGATGCCTGACTGATAACTTCCTGTCTTTAGCAGAGCACCTGAGAAGCTCTTAGTTCTCTCAAAAGACTATGGCTGCTGTAGGAGAAGGATGCTGTAGCGTTGTGAGAGGGCAGCTTCTCCCTGTGCAGCTGTGTTAGGGAATATAATTACCAGCAGACCCGACTGGTACTACCCTCTAATCTAGGGCCAGGGCTAGACGGGAAATTGAAGAACTGGGTGATGTTTTATTTACCTGTCTGATGACATCAATACATGCACGAAGTGAATACTTTTGTTATTACTTCTGATGTTTTAACTCTATTAGTCTTATGTAAGCTCGGGGTTTTTCAGGTGCATTCAGAAATGATATTTTCACGGAAGAAAATACCTTTCTGTTGGCAGGTTTTCTACTCATAAAAGACAATGACTACTGATGAAGGCAGCAGTGACAATGGAGAAAACCCGGCCATCGCCGTGGCTGAACAGGGAGAAGACATCACTGCCAGAAAAGATAGAGGAGTGCTAAAGGTAAGGCCACAGAGCTGTATAACGTCGGGAGATCTGCTGGGTGGGAGGGAGATGGAGAGTTTATCTAGCCTTTTTTGTGGAGGGGAAGGGTGGCTGGTGTTTTTAAACCAATGCTAAGTAGCAGACACTACATACAGCTCACTTCTCATCTGTCTTCATAATGGGGCTGTTCATCTCAGATCGTACGTGCAGCTGAGCCTGGGCTGGGTAAAGTGACTTGCCCTGGTCACTCACATCTTAGGCCCTGGAGGACAGCACAAGTTACGCTGGATTCCAACAGACTGCATCCTTACCTCAGCATGTACGTGTGAATTGCTGTCTTAATGTACTGTGTGAGTGTACTGAAGCTACACAGTGACTGTGCTAAGGACTTGCTAGAGGGAAAGCAGAGGACTTAGTTTTTATATACAAGTACTGTTTCTGTGTGTCATGATGTAGGAGGTTTTTATATACAAGTACTGTCTCTGTGTGTCATGATGTAGGAGCACAGCCATCATGTGTTTGGGTCATCTTTCCCATTTACTTAAAGCACAATAAATACCTTTTCATTTTGTGTGTGTGTGTGTGTGTGTGTGTTGCATGCATGTGTGCACACATATGCATGTGGACTTGCCCTCTGTCAGCATATCTTCCTCAATCACTTCTCTACCTTATTTTCCTCCAAGACAGGGTCTTTCACCAACCTGGAGGCTACTGTTTTGGTAAGGCTGTGTAGCTAGCCAGCGCCTGGGATCCACTCGTCCCTGTCCCCCAGCACTGGGGCCGCAGACACACTCTGTCACGACCAGGTTTTTCCATAGGTCCTGGGGATCTGAACCTGGGTTCTCCTGCTCGCTCAGCATGCACTTTACCCCATGAGCCGTCTCCTCAAACTCCTCACATGCTTTCCCTGGCAGCTCAGCAACAGTGTTACGGAGACAGCACCCTTTTAACAATGGTGGCACTGGGGTGGTGCTTAGGGCCTCCTCCATTCTAGACAACAGCATCACCAGCTCTGTATTTCTGAGACAAAGTCTCACTAAGTTGCCCAGGCTGGCCTTGAACCTGCCATCCTCCTGCCTTAGTCTCCTAAGTAGTTGGGATTGTAGGACTGTGCCACCAGGGTATGCCAAATTCTCCCACTTTCTAGGTGAATTGACGGAAACTAAGAGGTTAAATGACTTGAACACATTAACTAGTTACTTGTCCCACACTGTTGTCACACATGTTTTATGTAGTTAATTTTTCTCTGATGAGCTTATTTTGCATATTCTCAGTGTTCCTGCCAGGTAGAAATTCAGCAGCTCTTGTGTCGGCCCTGCTGGGTTGGTTCTGTCTCTCCTTGCTCATGTGGAAGCCTCTCCTCTGTGCTGGTCTCCTGAACGTCTCTGGATTCCTGTTGTCTCACTCTGTGCTCTCAGTCCATGGTGTCTTCTTCCTGGGCTTCTCAGCCTTGGAACTCTAATTGCTCATCCAGAGCTCCAGGAAACTTCTCAAGACCCTGGAGAGTTTTCAGGCTGTCTGCAGCATCTCCCACCTTCTCTTCAGTGTGCCAGATTCAGAGACCTGGCCTCCAAGGTCCCTCAGACCCTGTGTATTCTGTAACAGAGTCCTGGGTGGTTCATAAAAGAGGTGTTTGTTTTGGCTCACAGGTCTAGAGCCTGAGAAGTCCAAGAACGTGGCACGCCTGCATCTCCTCGCTTCTAGCAAGGGCTCAGTGCACTGTAGAAAGCAGAAGGGCAGTCAGGCAGTCTGGGAGGCAAACACAAGGAGTGGGCAAGATTTTTACAACTTTTATGATGAACCCAGTCCCTCTACCAGGAGCTCACACAAGCAAGGCATTGATTCCACCTAACTGCCTACTTCCTCTTGAAGGCGTCGTGTCCCAACACTGGCCCAGTAGCAGTCAGATTTCAGCATTAGCTTTAGATAGGACAGATCATATTCATGCTTTATCCAGACCACAGCATCCCTCTACTGGGAGTGCACATTGCTGCCTAGCCTGCTCAGAGCCCTCTAAATAAACAGACAATAAACTATAGTCTCCTTTGTTCTAGGGAGTAAATCTAAAAACAATGAGTTTTAAGCCAGTTATAAATGTTTGTGGTTTGAAGTTCTTTAGGTTGTAACATCTGTTACTGTCTAGATCCTCCAAGTTACCACAGGGCTTTTGGTGAAGATGCAGTGGGTCTGGCAGCTGTGACCTGGAGCATTTGTTAACCTCCCTGGGTTGTTTTCTGTCTGTAAAATTTATAATAATACTAATCAAGAAAAGTAAAAGTTTGGGTTTGCTTTTTTTTTTCAAATTAATTAAGACTAGATTTTTGTCTTTAAGGCAACTTAAGACTTACGCACAAGTTTCATCTTGCTGGCGAGACAGACACACACACACAGGAGCACACATGCATATCCCACCCCCGCTCCAGATCCAGAGTGATGCTGTAGCATCTGTTTCCATTGCAGACGGCCATCTGACTCCCACAGTCCCATCCCATGGGCCTGGGTGTTCTTAGTCGTCCTAAAGTGCAGATCCCCACCCATGACTGCCACCGGCCTAGTGTCATGTGCAAGTTAGGGACCAGAGCCTCTCGGATTTCATACAGGTTTTTTTAAAGTGCTTTTGAATTTTTTCTTTTAAGGCCTGGAAGAGGCTGTGTGATAGTGGTGCACACATTTAATTCCAGCACTCAGGGAGGCAGAGACACGCAAGTTCTGTGAGTTTGAGGACATCCAGGTCTACACAGAAAAACCCTGTCTCAAAAAAAAAAGAGAGAGAGAGAGAAAGTTGGGGAATCTAAGTTCATGGTGTTTGTGTGAGGTGGGGCTGCAGAGACACATCTCCAATAATTTAAAATCAAGTAATTATATATGTGAAAATCAAACTTCCCAAAGAGGATGTTATCAGATGTTAACTGCTATCTTACGTGCCACTGAAAATGGCCCCTTTGGCATAGATGATTGACAGGCTAAATTGTACCACCACACTCCTGGATTGAATTTTCTCTTCCAAGAATTGGCCAACTGCATTAGCAGTTTGCTTTGCTAAGAATAAAAAAATATTCTGAATATTATGATGGCTAAATATTTTCATTTTGGAGTTGTTTCCCACCCCCTTTTTCTTCACTAGAAAACAAGTTACTTGGTATCATCCAAGTCTAGATTTTACAGATTATTCAAATAATGGAAGTGTAACCTGTTACATCAGGGTGAATAGCCAAGTTAGAGTCACAGCCTATCTTTAGCAAAGGAGGGAAGTAAATAAGCCATATCTTTGAAGCTTTGCTGTGGCTATCCAAGTGGCTGTTTAAGAAGTCCTGCAACCTTTTTGGCCCAGTTCAGTTTGTGGACTTTCATCCTGGTCATCAGCCTGTGTTTGGGGAGATTTTAGCATCAGAGTGTTCGGCGTTAAACCACCAACTGAGGTTGATTCTGCTTTGTTTTGTCTCAGATAGGGTTTCACGCACATCTGTGTAGACCAGGCTGTCTCCTGCGGTGATCCTTCTACCTCTGCTTCTGCCTAATTATTTTGAGAGAATGTTGCAGTGAGTAGTAATACTAAATGCAGGAAAAGACAGTTTCTGAGAGGACAAGGAAGGAAGCCTTGAGGAACCAGGGTGAATTTGCAAATCTGTCTGTGTGATGAGTAGCCTGTGTGGCCTTTTAATTCTTTTGTAAGAAAAAGCTCCTACATTTTTTCCCCTTGTATTTGTCTCTTCTAGATTGTCAAAAGAGTGGGAACTAGTGAGGAAGCCCCAATGATTGGTGACAAAGTTTATGTCCACTACAAAGGAAAATTGTCCAATGGAAAGAAGTTTGATTCCACTTATGATAGAAACGAGCCGTTTGTTTTTAACCTTGGCAAAGGTAAGAGGGAATTTTTGCTATGTTGCTTCGATTTGTTTCTATTTGTATTCTATAGAAACAGTGGAACCTATCCCTGGCAAGGGTGGCTCACAGATCCCTAGGATCTCTGAGATCCTTTGGGATCCATGCCATCAGTTCATTTCCTAACAGTGCGAAGAGGATGCCTTTATAACTAACTGACATTTGCATTGACAGACTAACACCTGCAGAGACACAAACTGCTGGTACCTTAGTGTGAGTCAGGGCAGGGACAGCCGTCTCTGCCAGCAGTCTGTTATCACTGCCTCTCCCTTACCCTATACACAAAGGGGGTGTCTGGGTTTACCCCAAGACTTGGTAAGTCAGCACAGAATCACACTGACTCACCCTAGTCTTGAGATTCACATAGTGTTGCTGCTGTGTAGAAGACCAGTCGTGAACAGAGCCCTTCTGTGTACCCTCATCTTCAGGGAGCCTGCTGCTTTTGTAGTTGGGACCTGAATTAGCTTAGTGGTTTTCATGAAACACCATTTTTTCTTGAAAGAGCAAACTAGGACTATTCAGACTTCGCAGGTATCTCCTGAAGTTGAATGAAGTAAACCTGCCACTTTAAGGAGCACAACTAACAATGTCTGTGCCGTTGCATTTCCAGGTAAAAGGGTCTAAACATTTCTGTCTGCTGTGCACCTACAGCTTCCTGAGACATGAGACTTTTCTGTGAGAGCAGTGGGTGTTCATGAGTGTGATTTCTCTGCTGGATATTGAGATTTGTCACTATGAGAATATCTTCCTAACTCAGTCACATACAGAAGGCCAAGTGTGGTAAGCAGGCCATTCAAAGTACAAGCTGAACCAGAGGTTTTGGCACAACACAGCATGAAGAGACCTTTGGTGAGCTTTGAGAGTCCACATTGCAGCTGACCTTTTGAGCCTCTCGTCCACTTTTAACACAGTCACCTGGGAATCTGTAACACTGCTTTCCTGCCATTTCTTAGCTCTCTGGGTTTGCACTTCTCCCACCTCTTCAGTCAGGAGTAAACAAATGAATTCATCTTGGCTTACATTAAGTGAAACACATCCCACTTTTATATCGTTAGCAATGACAGCTCAGGATTGGGGTGTAGTTCAGTTGTTAGAGTACTCCTCTGGCATCCACAGAGCCTGAGTTTGATCCTTTGGTATAGTGGTACAGGCCTGTAATCCCAGCACTTGGGCGATTGGAGGCAGGAGAGTCAGAAACACAGTGTGATGTTCATTTGACCATAGAACAAAGAAACACCAGCCAGACATAGTGGCACTCATCCCAGCAGCTGGGAGGTGTCCTGGTTAGGGTTTCTGTTGTGGTGATGAACACCATGACCAAAAGCAAGTTGGGGAGGAAAAGGTTTGGCTTACATTTCCACATCTAGTCCACCACTGAAGGAAGTTAGAACAGGAACTCAGCAGGACAGGCACCTGGAGGCAGGAGCTGATGCAGAGCCATGGAGGGGTGCTACTGACTGATTTGCTCCCCATGGCACGTTCAGCCTACTTTCTTAGAGAACCCAGGACCACCAGCCCAGGAATAGCATCACCCACAATGGGTCGGCTCTCTCTCATCAATCACTATTTAAGGAAAAAAAAAAAGAAGAAGTCCCATGCTAATTTTGGGATTCTAGTTTGACTTTAGTGTTTTATTTTGAGACATAGTCTTCTGTATATAGCCCTGGCTGTCCTGGAACTCACTATGTAGAACAGGCTGGCCTTGAACTCACAGAGATCACCTGCCTTTGCTGGGATTAAAGGAGTGTGCCCCCACACCCAGCTGGACATTAGTATTTTAAATAGAACTATTATGAACCTGACTATAAATACTTTATTGAAAAAATGCACGTACAACAGAGTGCTGCATTTCTACACTGCGTGTGTGCCCATTGCCTTTTCTGTAGTCCTTTAGACTCTTTCATCATCTTCACTGAAAACAACTGTGTGCATTAACTATAGACTGCTATGTAATGTTGAGATAAAAGAAATGCACACCATTGTGTAGATCTGCCTAACATAGTGCACACTTGGGTGTTTATTATTGTTATTACATCGGAAGATTATTGGCTGGCTTTAAAGTTTTTACTGCAGTTACAATAAAAACTATTGTAATGGCCTATGTTGTAATTCTCCTTACTGCACAGGCACGTAAACCTTCTAAGCAATGCTTAGCCAGCCTCTTTGTCCCGTGAAGTTGGGAAAGAGAAACTGACTCAGTCTGTGCACTGGTTGTTACCACTGTGGAGTGTGTTACAGTGTAAGGGGGGAGATGGCTTCCCTCGTGGGTTTATCGTTCCTTTTCTTTGGGGTGGTGGCGTCCAAATTCATTCTCTCAGAAGCATTCTTTCTTGATTATAAAATACTAAGTAAAACAAAGCAAATACTTTCTTAAAGTTTCTTGTCTATCTGTGTCACATTTTGGGGGTTAGAAAAATTGAATGTCCAGTTTTCCAAACATTGTTATTGCTTAAAAGTCTTCTTCTTTTTAAATAGTGTCTCTTTTCTCCCTTGTTAAAAAAATCACTAAGTATACAACTTTTAAATATACCCTTGCATTTAAATATGAGTATATTTAGAATCCGATAGCATGAAAGTGTTTTTACGTATGAGGAGACAGAAGTACAAAGAGGTTATGTGTGGTGGTTGATCACTTCTGCACAATGACTCGGCCATGACTCAAACCCGGGTAGTGTTTCTGAAGTTTCCTCAGACCTTAGGTGTGAAACAGCCCAGTTCATGTTTAAGAAGAGCCCTTAGCATGTGCCATGTGCCTGCTCCACACCAGCTGCTTTTTCCTGGGAATGATGTGTTGTAGTTTGTAGGGTTTGTAAGAAGCAAACTGCATGCTCTTGCTTGATGATACTGTGAAGTTCGTGTGTACTTTAAAAGAAGTATTATGTTTTATCTCATGATGCTGATCCTGAAAGACATTTTATACCAGTGAAATACACTTACTAGGAAGGACGGAGTGTGTGGCCAATGTCAAGAGCTGTCTGTGGTTTAGCCGTGTGCTCCTTCAGTTCTGCTGGTGTGCTCACTCCTGTGTAAGTGTCTCACGGGTTTCCTCCCACAGGAGCGCCCTGGTTGTGTAAGGAAAGCTTATGAGCTAACGCAGCTCTCTTTCCCCAGAGATACTAGACCACTCTTACCATGCATCGTATGTAATTAGTAACTCAAGGTGGAATAAAGACCAAAGCCTACACGCAAAAACTGATACTGCCAGAAGAAAACACAAGAAAAGTTTCATGCCATTAGATTTGGCAGTAATTTTGGGAAAATAACACCAAAAGCATAAACACAAAAGTTTAAAAACATTTTCTCTTCATAATGGGATACAGTAGCTGATGAAAGGATCTACAGAATGGAAAGAAGCTCCTCTAGAGCACATCTAAGAAGGATCTGGTCTCCACAGTGAACGGTGAACATGTTCAGTATGACAAGTAGTCTTAAAAATGGAGGAAGCAAGCCGGGCGGTGGTGGCGCACGCCTTTAATCCCAGCACTCAGGAGGCAGAGGCAGGCGGATCTCTGTGAGTTCGAGGCCAGCCTGGGCTACCAAGTGAGTTCCAGGAGAGGCGCAAAGCTACACAGAGAAACCCTGTCTCGGAAAAAAAAAAAAAAAAAAAATGGAGGAAGCTGGGGCAAGGTCACACATGCCTGCCATCCAGCCACTCTGGAGGCTGAGAAAGGAGGATTGCTCAAGCCTAGGAGTTTGAAGTTAGTCCAGTTTCAGGAAAGCCACGGGACAGTGACCAGTTAAAAGGGAAAGGTGCTCAGCATCGTTTGTCACTAGGAGTGCAAGCCAAGCGCAGGATGGTGAAATACCTTACACACCAAAATGGCTGCTGTTTCAGAGAGGGAGAGAAAGAAGTATTGACGAGGATATGGAGACATAGGAACCTTTCTGCCCTCTTGAAAGGTAGGCTGATGCCACCTTTATAAAAAGACATACTCCAGCACTCAGGAAGCAAAGGTAGTAGGTCTCCAAGTTCAAGGACAGCCAGGGTTACATCGAAAGCCTGTCTCAAAAAACAAACAAACGGGCTGGAGAGATGGCTCAGTGGTTAAGAGCACTGGCTGCTCTTCCAGAGGTCCTGGGTTCAATTCCCAGCAACCACATGGCGGCTCACAACTGTCTGTAACTCCAGTTCCAGGGTATCTGACACCTTCACACAGACAGTAGACACAACAACAGTGCACATAAAATAAAAGTAAATAAATCATTAAAAAACAAATTAAGCAATAGACTCACCTGTCTTGGTTCAGCAGTCCACTTCTAGATAGGTATTCAAAAGAATTCTGTGAAGGGCCTCATATTTACACACGTTTATAGCACATGAGTCGCCTTGATCAAAAGGTGTGAGCATCTGAAGTGTCCATCAGCAGGTGATGGACAGACATTGTGCTGTAGCCTGACAGTGGGTTATGACTCGGTCTTAAAGGAGAAGGAAAGTCTGGCACATAGTACTGTAGCAGGAATCTTAAAAGTTCTTATTAATAAAATCAAACCTGAGGCCAGTTATTGGGGTGAATACTGGAGGATCAGAGAACCAGAACAAGTCACAGCTACCTCACCTCGCCGGATCCTCAGCTGGTCTTGTTTCCTCAGATTGGAGGCCTCTGAGTCCTCATCCAGAATGGGTCTCAGCTGAACTGTGCTGCTGAAAGCTTAACCAGGCAAATGCCTAACCAGCCAAATGCCTAACCAGCCAAATGCTTCTAGTTTCTGGTCCTCACACCTTATATACCTTTCTGCTTTCTACCACCACTCCCTGGGATCAAAGGTGTGCGTCACCATGTCTGGCTGTTTCCAATGTGGCCTTGAACTCACAGAGATCCAGAGGGATTTCTACCTCTGGAGTGCTAGGATTAAAGGTGTGAGTGCCACCATTTTCTAGCCTTTGTATCTAGTGGCTGTTCTGTCTCTGACCCCAGATAAGTTTATTAGGGTGCACAATATTTTGGGGAACACTATACCACCACATACTACACCAGTGATCAACTCCAAAAGACATTATGCTAAATGAATAGTCCAATCACAAATATGAATGTTTAGTATCTCCACTTGTATTAAGTGTTTATAGAGTGGCACATCCCAAAAAACAGAAAGAGCGGTTGCTGGTGGCTGAGCGGAGGAGGCAGTGGGGTGTGTAATCAGGTACAGAGTCTCAGATGGCAGAATAAGAACATTCTGGAGCTGAGCTGCACAGCATTGCAGGTGTGGTCACGCCGTTTACCACAGTTCAACATGTCAACAAGAGGAGCTATGCAGTGTGGATCACTAAAGCAGTCAGCTATTAATAAAGCAGTCTGTATTATAAAGGAAAGTGTTGGATGATTAAACTATAATGCGTTTTTTAAAGTATCATGTGGGAATTTATTTTGTTTTCTTGAAACATGGTTTTCTCTGTAGAGCCATGGCTGTCCTAGAACTAACATACTCTGTAGACCAGGCTGGCCTCAAACTCAGAGATCCGACTGCCTCTACCTCCCGAGTGCTGGGACAAGGCACCACTTGGTTTGTGTGGGTGTTACATACATACACACACACACACACACACATATATACAATTTAACTTTATTTTATGTGCATTGGTGTGAGGGTGTCAGATTCCATAGAATTGGAGTTGCAGACAGCTGTGAGCTGCCATGTGGTTGCTGGGAATTGAACCCAGGACCTCTGGAAGAGCAGCCAGTGCTCTTAACCTCTGAGCCATTTCTCTAGCTCTCATGTGGGGTTTTTAACCAGAAAAAAAATACAGCACTGCAGAAGAAAGTGCATTGCTCTTATCCTGGGCTTTGGTGTACATTTTACTTATTTACTTGTGTGTATTTTGCAAATGTGTGTTATGTTCATGTTTGTGTGCATGTGTGTAGAGATCAGACATCAGCCTTGGTAGTGGTCTATATCACTTTTGAAATAGGTCATTTGGACCTAGGGCTCACCCATTCAGCTGCACTGGACCTCTTGTGAGACTGGGGATCCTCCTGTCTCAGTACCCAGTGCTGGGGTTAATAGCAATGTCACTAGGGCTGGCTTTCACATGGAGCTGGGGCTGTAACTCAGAGCCTCATACTTGATGCCTGAGCTATTTCTCAGCCCCTGCCTTTAAACTCAAGTTGACTTTGTTTGTGTAGGTATGAGAGGTAGAAATGTATATTATTTGATATTTTGTTGCAAATGGAATAGAACTCCTAGAATTGATACATTGTGTTTGAGGTAGTAAAATTGAGGTCCAGATCAAATATAAGAATATATTTTCTAGACTAGGAAGAATCTTTGAAATGTTCGTCTGTCTGTCCCCAAAGGAATGTGGTCTGCGGCAGTATTTAACTAGCTGCAGACTTGCTTTTGCTATAGTTGTTTGCAGATACCTGAATGGTAGAACTGGACCCCACTGAGCAGACAGAACTGGTCCACACTCTGTGCCCACGAGTAACCTGGACATTGGTCCTCTCCAGCTACAGACTACCAGGGGCACCGTGCAGTTGAACATTGGGTTCAATCCTTTGCAGAGAGAATGTACATAGTGAGCACCATGGAGTATCTGAGGATGTATATCAGAAAGGGTGTTGATAGCTTTGGGTCTAGTGTGTGATTTGGGGGAGTTCTGAACAAGCAGGGATTTGCTCTGAATTTGACAGCTAGGATGTGGGGTGGTCCTGTGTGAAAATGAAGATTTCTGCCTGGAGCAGAATAAGACTAGAATGACCCACGCTAAGATGCAATGGCCGCCCCTGTCAGCCAGGAGAGGGCTGCTTGGTATTTTGTAGGGTGCACAGTGACCTTATTTTTATCCAAGCTTAGATGAAATTTTTAAGTGTTCTTGTTTGGTCTGGGTTTATGGTGGTGATATAATGACCTCGTCTGATGTTGGTGTTTTATAAGTTTATTTACATCCACTGGGAGAACGACATGGCCTTGATGTGAGCCCCGGGCCAACCTCTGACAACACGGAGGCCTAACTGCATGTGTCTCAGTACTGGCAGGTGCCAAGGACTACATTTTTAATCTCTCTTGTTAAGACTCATCTTTAACCTAACTACCTATGTGTACTTTTTCCAAGTATATTGTTTCATTAGATACATAAAATCAATGTGTAAAAGGGAAAGAAACTTGTAGGATACTCTAGAAAGATTTGTTATGAGAAATGCTAAAAAAATCTTTGAATTAGTGGTGGGTAAAACAGTTAAAGTGAGTAGCCTTCAGAACACTTCACCAGAAGAGCCTACAGACTGATCGCCTGTATTGTTCAGCTCTTGTTCCACAGTAAGGGAACTTTACTGTAACCTAGAATGGCAATACTCACAGACAAAGCCTTGGCCACTGACACATTATGAATTAATAGGTTGTTCATGCTTTATAAAATGAGGTATGTATATGTTGTTTGGATGATTTTTAAGAGTTCATTAACATACAAAAACATTCATATCAATTACAGGCTTCCACTGTACAATGAAAGCCGTGTAGAGTTGTTCACTGGAATTCGATGGTAGTAGAAGATAACAGCAACATAGAGGGAAGAAAAATGGAATACTGTAGTTACCGAAGGTCATGCGTCCAGACATTATCGAGAAAAGTGCTTTTCTAATGGGAACTATGTTGAGAAGGCCACAGAGCCAAAAACAAGCCATCCCAGTTTTAGGACTAGGCATGTCATGAAAGAGATATCTTGGTAGAGGGAACCATTAGGGGCTTAGGGAGAAACCTGGTGCTAGGGAAATCCCCAGGAACCCCCAAGGATGACACCAGCTAAGACTCCTAGCAATAATGGAGAGAGTATCTGAACTTACCTTCCCCTGTAATCAGATTAGTGACTACCCTAATTGTCATCATAGAACCTACATCTAGTACTGATGGAAGCAGATGCAGTGATCCACAACCAAGCTCTGGGTTGAGCTCCTAGACTACAGTTGAAGAGAGGGAGGAGGGATCACAGGAGCAAGTTGGGTCAAGATCATGGTGGGGAAAACCACAGAGACAGCTGATCCAAGCTGGTGGGAGTTCATGGACTTCTGGCCTGTCTCCTGGGGAACATGCATGGGACCCCAAACTAGGCCCTCTGAACATGGATGACAGTTATGTGGCTAGATCTCTTTGGGGAGACCCTGGCAGTGGGACCAGGACTTACCCCAGATGCATGAAATGGCTTTTTGGAACACATTCCCTAGGGTGAGATACCTTGCTCAGCCTTGACCAGTGTGGGGGTGGGGGTGGGGGTAGTCCTGCCTCAGCTTACTATGCCAGATTTTCTTGACTCCCTGAGGGAGGCCTTACCCTCTCTTGAGGAGTGGATGCAGGGTGGGATTGGGGAAGGGGTGCAGGAGAAGGGGAGGGAGGGGAACTGTGATTGGTATGTAAATGGGAAAAAACAATAAAAGAATGGGCATGTAAAAATTTAATTCACAAACAAGCAAAAATTATATATTTTATATATATATATATATATATATATATATATATATAAAATTTAAAGGAAATTGACAATTCCCTTGGTTGCAAGGATTTCAGGGGTTTTAAAATTGTGTTCTCTGTGTTTCAATGTTTTCCTGGTATTGATTTTCAGAAGGCAGATCAGGGGAGGTGGTGTGGTGGTACACACCTGTAATTCCAGCACTGGAGAGGAGGGCCAGGACAATGAGGAGTTGAGAGTTATCCTCGGTACTAAGGAGTTGGAGGTCAGCCTTGGATCCATGAGAATCTGTCTCAATAATGACAACAGTAACAATTCAAGTATCTTTCTGTAGCAACATGGACTGCATTGCAGATTTCCTAGACGGGAGAAGGGAAGAGTGTAGTTTATATTGGTAGTCCCTAGAAGGCCCCTTGCTGTTTATTCATTGACCAGATGTCTTGAGCAGGTGCATAATAGTACACCCACCAGTACCAGGTGTTTTAGATCGACAGTCCTGTTGATTCAGGACAGTAGTTAGTTTGCTTCCTGGGATCAGGAGTGGTGGCTCAGGGTGTAAGCTGTCTGTCTGGATTATTAGGGTTATGGTTCTTGTTTTCTTGCTGTTCTGAAGGTGTCAGCAGTTGGACTTAACTGCAGTGTTTGAAGAGTGTCCGTGACAGGAAAGCAACTTTAGTGCAAGGCTTTCAGTCTCTCCCAGTGATTCCAGGCCGTTCTCAGAACTGAGTATGTGGATAGATAGATTGATACAGCCATATTTTTGTAAAGGCACTTGGGTAATATTTGTTATTAAGATTGAACGCCACCTAGGAATTTACACTCTAGATATACTTGCATACAATAGCTAGTCATACATCCTCATTACAAGATTGTTGGAAATGCACTTCTCAATAGGTGATTGTAGTACTATATAGCCATTAAGAATGAGGTAGGAGCTGGGTGGTGGCGCACGCCTTTAATCACAGCACTCAGGAGGCAGAGGCAGGCAGATCTCTGAGTTCGAGGACAGCCTGGTCTACAGAGAGAGTTCCAGGACAGCCAAGGCTACACAGAGAAACCCTGTCTCAAAAAAAAAAAAAAAAAGTAAGTAAATGAGGAGCGATGGTGAGATGGCATGTGCTTCAGAGGCTGTGATCGGAGTTGGATCCCCAGGACCACATGGCGAAGGAAGAGCACCATTTCCCACCAGTTTTTGCTTTCATATGCACACACACACACACACACACACAATAAGTAAAGTAGCACATTTGAAAAGAAGAATGAGGCTGGGCGGTGGTGGCACACGCTTTTGATCCCAGCACTCGGGAGGCAGAGGCAGGCGGATCTCTGTGAGTTCAAGACAGCCTGGTCTACAGAGCGAGATCCAGGACAGGCAACAAAACTACACAGAGAGACCCTGTCTTGAAAAACCAAAAAAGAAAAGAAAAGAAATCACCTCAAATGTGTTTTGTTGTTGCTTAAATTCTGTTATTTCCCAAACAGTTGAAGACTGTGTACAATGAAACATTGTTTGTTTGTTTGTTTATTATGTGCATTGATGTTCTGCCAGAATGTACATCTGTGAGGATGCCAGAAGCCCTAGAACTGGAGTTACAGACATTTGTAAGCAGCCATGTGGGTGCTGGGAATTGAACCTGCATCTTCTGCAAGAGCAGCCAGTGCTCTTAACTGCTGAACCATCTCTCCAGCCCCACAATGAGACATAGTTAATGCTGCACGGGTTAAGAGCTATGAGTATTACCCCAAGCATGGTGCACTTGCCTGTCATCCCAGCATCCTAGAGGCAGAAGCAATCCAGCAGGAGAATTAAGAGGTCTAGGCTAGCCTGTGCTACATTATGAGACTGACTCAAAAAAACAAACAAACAGCAACAAAAACCCCAGCAAGCTAGATATGGTGGTGCATGCCTTTAATCCCAACACTCAGAGGCAGAGGCAGGCATATCTCTGTGAGTTCAAGGCCAACCTAGTCTACAGACAGGTTCTAGGACAGCCAGGGCTACCCAGAGAACCCTGTCTCTAAAAACCAAAATAAAAACAAAGCACCAGAACGAAAGCTTGTAAATACTCACAGTGCACAGGTAGCCTGCTGCAGTCCTGCAGCAAAGCTGAGTTTCTGGGACTGCCAAGAAAGGAAACACCCAGATCGTATAGTTCTTACGATTTGACAGATTTGACTTTTGTTTGACAACGTGTTTTCTTGCTTTCTCTTAGGCCAGGTTATCAAGGCCTGGGACATTGGGGTGGCTACCATGAAGAAAGGAGAGATCTGCCAGATACTGTGTAAACCAGAATATGCTTATGGCTCTGCTGGCAGCCTCCCGAAAATTCCCTCGAACGCATCTCTCTTTTTTGAGGCAAGTATGTGTGTTGTTGACTTGCCGCACGTGCTGGGCTGTAGCAGCGGGACAGTGGCTGTTTGCCACTGAGAACCCGCTCCAGCTTACTTATTTTGGAGCTTGGCTTCTTGAATTGTTTCCCACACACCCAGGGGATGTGCCTATGCTTTCTTAGAAATGTGTCTCTGGCACAAAATGGGCATATCCAAACAAACAGAAGACACAGATTTAGAAATACAAGTTCTGCTCAGGAGGGAAGTAAGACCTACTCAAAGCTGACAGGCCGGAAATGGTGGTGCTGAGCAGTAAAATGGGAAGTTGCGAAGGTTTACAGCTCTCTTCTAACCTCCATCAGGAGCAATAAGTGGTAGTGTATTGTTTAGCCTGGGTTGAATTAATTACACATAATTGGCAAAACTTGATTTTTATATAACAAGGTGAAAGTACATCTTTAGTCAGTTGAAGGCCAGATTCTTAAGTTTTAGATTTGAGATGGAAACCTCCTAAATCGGGGGTGGAAACTGGTAGCCTTGGAGCCAGACCAAATTGTTGTGCGCCGGCACCTTGTAGCTCTGGCTTTTTGCCCACAAGGCAGTTGTCCTAGTATTTCCTGTCTGTCTTTGCACGGCAGCCTCCTCACAGGCTGCAATCCTAGACGTGGTCATTACACAGGACTGTTTCCAAGCGTTGCCGGGTGCGGTGTTCTCTTTCGCTGCTCTCCTCTATCTTAGCCAGAGAGAGAAAGGTGTAATTAAGAGTCTCATAAAATAACTCTTAAACTGGCTCTGGCCTTCCATTCTAGATTGAACTCCTTGATTTCAAAGGCGAGGACTTATTTGAAGACTCGGGCATCATCCGTAGAATCAAGCGGAAAGGAGAAGGCTACTCCAACCCGAATGAAGGGGCGACGGTGGAGGGTAAGTCCTGCTGCTGGGGGCCAGTCCTTCCGTGGTGTGAGCAAAGTGCGGAGGCAGCTGTCAGATCTGCTTGTCAAAATAAACGCGTTGTGGGCTGCAGACATGGCTCCGCAGTGGTGGGAGCTTGCTGCTCTCTCAGAGGACCTGCGTTGGTTCCCAGACCTACATCCAGTGACCCAACACCGACTACTAGCTCCAGTTCCAGAGAATCCAGCACCCTCTTCTGGTCTCCATGGTGGGTGGGTGTGCATACACACAATATTAAAAATTAAAAATAAAATAATAAATGCATTGAATATATCTTTCAAGAACAGTTTCAGATTCAACATTCATCTAAACACTTCTTTTGCTAAATACTAATTTAATGTGTGTTCCAGGCATCTGGCAACATCTAGAAACTCAAAAATACATGTACAGTAGTCCTGTCTAACAAAGAATTCTCAGTCCCTATATCCCCGAGAGGCATTTCTTTCTGTCTTTCTCACGATAACCGTAGGAGGTGAGATTTATTATCCCCAGGTGAGGAACATTAGTTCAGTGATGTCATATAATGGCCCGAGATCGCAGAGCTGCCGAGCGGAGCTGTGGCGTTGGACAGCTGTGTCCGTTCTGCTTGGGGTGGCCTGGTATCAAGTACTATTTTGCCAGTTGCCAAGCCAACCTGGAGGTATTTTCATGTCTTATCTGAAGACTGGGAAACAGAGTCCTTCCCTGAGCACACTGCGGACCGATTGATTGCCACCTTACTTACCTACCGCAGTATTTGCCCACCTGTCTGAGGACCAGGATTTGGCTTCATCAGTTTTTGGTTTTTTGTTTTTTGTTTTTTTTCAGCATCTGCTGTGTGTCTGACACACACTGGGCAGTTCATAAAAGCCTTCTGCACTGTAAGTGTTTGAAGGTGTGCTTACTGAGTGATGTCTTCAAAGGGGAGTTGTGAGAAAGACATGCTTCCAGAAGAAACCGAGTCACTAAACAGGGATGTTTATAAAAGGCCCACTCAGAAGAAAGTTCACCTAAAACAACTAGAATATTCGAGTGTTTTTTGTTTTTTGTTTTTTGTTGTTTTTTTTTTAGCATGTACATACTATTTAAAACCATATTTCACTACACAAGTCTTAACAGTTCAGGTTTATTATTTTCTTTTTGGTTTTTGGTTTTTGGAAACAGGGTTTCTCCATGTAGCCCTGGCTGTCCTGGAACTCACTTTGTAGACCAGGTTGGCCTCAAACTCAAGAGAGCTGCCTACCTCTGCCTCCCTGGTGCTGGGATTAAAGGCGTGTGCCACCACGCCCAGCTTCATAATATATTTTTAACTGGGGGTTTTTGACAACCAAATTAAAAGGAACCACTTTCTCCAATTATAACATTAAAAACCTGAGCCACTTGTAGAGGTGGCCTTGAAGCAGGTGAGACTAAACCTTGATTTGGGTAATTATTCAGTGGAAATCATATTTTTAACTTTGTTTGGAAAAAAATTTGGACTTAAGAGAAGAATTGCAAACTGTTCTGGACTGTTTTTCTCCTGGTATTAAGATCTTATGCATCCATAGGGTATTTGTCAAAACCAGGAAGTTTATGTGGTAGACTGCCTCCCAGTTTAGGTTTGCAGTAAGGAGACTGAGGTTTGGGAGTACTGTGTGGGTGATGCTGTGCCCTGTTTAGTCCATCGTCATCATCATCATCATCAAGAGGCGCATGGTGTGGTGGTGATTCCTGGGCTAGGGTAGCGTCTCCCATGCTTCTCTTCTGTCTCGTTAATCTTTGTAAACGTTGTCTTCTGTTACATCCTCCCTCTGCACCTCACACCCAGTAGTGAGTTTTGCATACAACAGTTGTTACTATGTATTTGATTTATGATAATTTTGTTTCCATTTCACATTTATTAGTTGGAATTCTACTGTAAGGAAGATCTGTCTCTTCTCCCGGTGTTTATTTGGCTGTTTTCTTTTGTTCTCTGGTGAGATGGTTTACTTGGTGTCCAAATTGTCTCAGATTCAGCTATTAGAAATACCTTCCAGTAAGCTTTTCTCATCACATTGCTGCATTTGTTGATTTTGCTCTTTGTGAAGAAGACTGTTAACTTTTTGTTTTGTCTTCCTCACCTTGTGATACTATGACATGTTCTAGGTTCACTTGAAGGTTCCCCTGTCCAGTCCTGGAATAAACCATCTTTCCAAGGAGCACTGTTTCCTTTCCTTGGAAATCAGTATTTAGACGCTGAGTCAGGTGCTCAGGTGTGTTTGGGGGAGGGGGGACTTCATGCAGGCAGAGCTAGGAATGCACTTCAAAAATATAAACATCTGTGTGGATTTCTGTATCAGTTGCATATGTATTAAAATTGTGAGTACAAGGGTCGGCAGTTAAGAGCACTGGCTGCTTTTCCAGAGGACCCCGGTTTGATTCCCAGCATGCACATGGAGGCTCACAACTATCTGTAACTCCAGTCCCAGGGGATCTCAAGCCCTGTTCTGGCCTCTGAAGGCAACAGGCACACACTTGGTACACAGACATACATGCAGGCAAAATACCCATATACATAACAGATTCTTAAAGACCATGAGTACATGCAGTTATACAGTTCCATTCAGCACCTCAAGTTTGTTCTTCCTTTGCTCGTCTAGAACTTTTTATTCTAGTAGATTTACAGTATATATTTACATGCAGTCCTAGAACATACATCAAATTACTTTAAACTGTCACACATTATGATAATGCCAAAGAGTTTCTGGGTACAGTGCAGCTGTCAGGCATAGGGTACACACGGGCTTTGGAGGTCATGCATACAGTAGGGTAGTCGGACATAGGGTACACACGGGCTTTGGAGGTCATCGATTGAACTTGTGAGTCTTGGGATTGCTGCTATTGTATGTCTCAGACACCTTTAACAACCTTGAGCATCTAGTTTTCTCATGTGTAAAATGGGACTGTTTTTTTTTTTTCCTGTTTGAGTTGCTGTGACAGTTACTGCAAAGGGGTGGGGTACATCCTGTGTTCTTTTCTTACCCTCTCTACTGTATTTACAAAACTGGTTTTGCTTCCTTTAACTGGATTTATGGAAAGGAACCCTTGACTCTTTTCATTTCCTACACCTAACCCTTGGTTAATTTGTCTCCGGTACAGTCTTAATTTTAATTTTATATCTTCTTAATAATGATAGGTTTTGTTTTTGAGGAGTGGATGGACTGAGTGGAGGGCTATTAAAGAGTAATCTTTTGTGCTGCTTTTTAGGTTTGTGCAATTTATTTTTTTCTCAAAATCTGCTTTTTACTTTTACCAAAATTCCCATTTTTTTTTCTTTTTTGGAGACGGTTTCTTTGTGTAGCTTTGTGGAAAATTCTCATTGTTATGAATCAGTTATAGGTTCTGTTCTCTTGTGCCTTTTCTTGCCAAGTAAAATTACTGTCTTGTCATTTTTATCCAGGGTTGTCCTTTTTCCATCATAAAGAAAAGTGGCTGCGTTCTGAGTGCTCTGTGTGTGGTGATTGTGATGACGGACACTTGAGTCATCGCACTTGAGCTTGATGGCCAGCGTGGCTGACTTGTAAGCATGCGGCCTTAGAAGATCCAGTTGTGCTGTAGGGGAGCCCTGAGGAGCTCCCGTCTCTCTACAAACTCCTCCTCTTTGGGAGTTGTGGTTGTGGGTGTTGGTGACGGAGTGACTGGAAGTCTGGCTGTGGGGTGCTCTTTGCCCTGAACTTTCAGCTACATTTGAATGCAGATGCCGACAGTGGACAGGGCTTTCAAGGGTGCAGTCCACTGTAATCTCCTTCCCCTCTCACCTCCTAACCCAGTAAATGATAGGTAGAGAGTGAGGGAGTCACTTTAAAAAGAGAAGCTCCTGGTGGTACATACCTTGAAACCCAGGTGGGAGGATCTTGTGGGTTCGAGGCCAGCCTGGTCCACTAGTGAGTTCCTGGATAGCCAGAGCTACATAGTGAGAACCTGTCTCAAAAAAAATTTTTAAAAAAAGAAAGAAAAAGAGAACAGATCAGAAATTCAAGTTTATGTGAAATATAGAAAGTGCCAGGTGATGGTGCACACTTTTAATCCCAGGACTCGGGAGGCAGAAACATGCAAATCTCTTATGAGTTCGAGACCAGCTTGATCTACAGAGTGAGTTCCAGGACAGCCAGGGCTACACAGTGAAACCCTGTCTTGAATAACCAAAAAAAATAAACAAAACAGCAAAAAAAAAAAAATGAAATATATAAAGTAGATGGATTTAGACTGATGGAAACTGGATTCTGTAAATCCAACCCAAAGCAGGTGTTGAGAAGACCTCTGCAGAGGTCCATACCGTTCTTCTCAACAAATTCGGGCAGAACTCCAAGCTCCCAATCAGCTGGTGCAAGGGAGCCAGAACAGGCTATGGGGCAATCGTCAGGATTGCTATAAACCAGTATGGGCCAGCTGCACCAGTGAGCCTCTGCTGTAGTAACTCAGCCTCGGCTCAGCCCATTGAATAACAATCTCAAGGAGACTGGCAGAGGCAAAACTTTTTTAACTCCCAGGTGACTCTAGTTTGCAGCCAAGGACTGAAAACTAACTGCCTGAGGATTTGTCGCTGTGGCTTGTGCTCAGAAACTAGGCCTGACTCCAGACTGCAGCAAGGGAGAAGCCTCAGGAGATTCCAGGTGTTAGACCTGCATACAGAACAGGAATAGAGGGTGTCCTGGAACTTCTGAAACAGATGTGTTGGACGTGGCAACTCTCCACAACAGGAGACAATGCTGGAGGGCTCAGTCTCTTCCCATACATAAGCAGTAAGGCAGGGCATCCCCAGCTTTGTGTATATAGCTGCCTAATAAATACTCAGGTCTTCACCTGTGTCCCTCGCGCTCCCCCTTTTGGGAAAAGGCCACCATGCTGCCTGCTTAGAATAATAGCAGCAGGCAGGTGGCTGCAGTCATCTGCTCCTCTGAACCTCCCTGGCTTGTATGTGTAGACAGCAGGGATTGGTCAGCAGGGTGAAAGATGGAAGGGAACTAGCAGAAGACACAGGGGGACTGAGACACAGACCACACTGTCTGTAGTTTAAGAGCTAATTCCAGACTCAAAACAGACAAAAACCCACCCAGACTTCTGAAATGGAAAGGAGGATAAGAAAGTCTGAAATTGATGTTCATTAAAATGGAAAGTCCAGAAGAATGAGATGGACAGTTTCTCCACATCTAAATTGTGATCTGAGGAATGGACAAGAGCATCTCAGGAGATGCGGGGGAAGAAAAAAAGGAAGATGTGGATGATGGAGGAGAGGCTAGAGAGTACCCCAGTCAGCCACAGAACAGGAAATCTGCCAGGGCAGAAGAGTTTTAAGACTTAAAGGGGACAGGTAATAGTGACAGGCAGGAAGAAGTAGCTTTTCATGTAGCTATATCCTGATGAAATTACTGAGTTCTTTAAAACTGTAATAGAATATGCTAGAAAGATATCACACACAACTTATAAATGACTAGGGAAACACCAATCCAGCAAAAAAACACTAGCTGTTATCTAGCGGACTGGAGCCCAATGCCTGGTACCCATGTTGAGTGATTCCTAACCATCTGTAACTCTAGCTGTAGGGAATCTGATACCCTCCTCTGCCTCCAAGGGTATCTGTGTGTGTGTGTGCATGCACACGTGAGCTCACACACATACATTTTTATTTAAGCTGATAGGGGTGGTAGAACAGAGGGACACAGACCCTTGGAGCTCATTGGCCATCGGGGTAGCCAAATCAATAAATTTCAGGTTCTGTGAGAGACCCTGTTTTAAAAAATAAGGTGGAGCCTAGTGTGGTGTGGCATATGTCTTTAATGTCAGTATTTAAGAGGCAGGTGGATCTTTGTGAGTTTGAGGCCAGCCTGATCTACATAGTGAGTTCCAGGGATATCCAGGGCTACACAGTGAGACTCTGCTCAGAAACAAAAAATATGGAGAGCCACTGAGGAAAACACGCAACACCAACCTATGGGGCCTTCACATGACATGAATGAATGCAGGGAGGCAGGCAGGCAGGCAGGCACCAGGGCTCAATGTCAAAATGTCATGACCAAGCTATTTGTTCCTTGTAAATGAAGCAACAAAAACATGCCAGAAATTGAAAATAGAGGAAAGGTTTCATGTATGTTTGTGCTGAAGTCTGAGAACTGTGAACGTTCTGGTTCTGCTGTTCACACGCCTTCTCAGTATTTAGTAATGTCCAACAAATGACTACAGAAAGAGATCACAGGTGCTTGAGGCCAGGTCATTATGTTTTCACAAAATAGCTCAGTGTATTCTTGGTGAAAAATATGGTGTGTCTTCTTTCTTATGTTTTAGATTTATCTAGAAAGTATCCCCAGATTTTTGAGTGAAATCATAATAGAAAATAGTCTGCTTTTTATTTAAATAGAAAAAGAACAAACCACCCATGCATCATTCATTTTAGGGTAGTCATACAAAACAAAAGCTCTAGGTCAGTGATGGATTTGATAGCCTCCTGGAGCTTATTAAAATCAGAGTCCTGACTAATAGATTCAGAAAGGAAAATTCCTATAAATTAGTGAAAATTGCCGCCATTTCCTTAAAAGCCCTGTTTTCAGATTAGTCATTAAGTAAATACTTATTTTCGGGTCCTGAACTGTGTGCTAAGTGTTGTGGTGTACAGAAGCAGGGCACAGCTCTGGCCTGCTGGGAATCTTCCTTGTACTTGACAACTATGGAGTCATCGGAGGGTTCTTTTTTGGTGGCTCTTTCTTTCTTTCTTTCTTTCTTTCTTTCTTTCTTTCTTTCTTTCTTTCTTTCTTTCTTTCTTTCTTTCTTTCTTTCTTTCTTTCTTTCTTTCTTTCTTCCTTCCTTCCTTCCTTCCTTCCTTCCTTCCTTCCTTCCTTCCTTCCTTCCTTCCTTTCTTCCTTCCTTCCTTCCTTCCTTTCTTTTTCTTCCTTCCTTCCTTCCTTCCTCTCTCTCTCTCTCTCTCTCCTCTCTCTCTCTCCCCTCTCTCTCTCTCTCTCTCTCTCTCTCTCTCTCTCTCTCTCTCTCTCTCTCTCTCTCTCTCTCTTTCTCTCTCTCTGACAGGGTTTCACTGTGTATCCCTGACTGTCCTGGAACTTGCTCTGTAGACCAGGCTGACCTTGACCTCAGAGATCCACCTGCCTCTGCTTCCCAAGTGCTGGGATTAAAGGTATGCACCACCACTGCCTGGCCATTAGGTGCATTCTTACATGGGGTCCTAAAACATGTAATGCTGGGTGATTTACTATTGATGTGGACAAACAGCTTTGTCTATCATTCCCTGAGTTCATTTCCATGTCCACACTTAATACAGTGTTTGCTTATGGTAGACACTTTATGTGTGAATGAATGTCAGTTCTGTTCAGATGCTTTAATTTAGTACCTAATTGTTTTGTTTTCTTTTACATTTTAAAAAAAAAATTTTGTTTTTATGCATGTGTGTTTTGTCTTCATGTATGTCTGTGTACCACATGCATGTCTGGTGCCTGAAGAGGTCAGGAGTGGGTACCACTGGAACTGGAGTTATGGATAATTGTGAGCCACCATGTGAGTGATAGGAACTGAACCCAGGTCCTCTCCAAGCTCATCTAATAGCCGAGCCATCTCTCCAGCCCCTTGGCTTTCTTTCTTTTTTTTTTTTTTGGTTTTTGGTTTTTGGTTTTTGGAGACAAGGTTTCTCTGTGTAGCTTTGCGCCTTTCCTGGAGCCCCTTGGCTTTCTTTGGAGACAAGGTCTTCTGTCCTAAGGCTGGTCCTCTCTGTCTCTTGAGTTGAGTAGTGATCAGACTTCCCCAAATTGCACTTGCTGCTCTGTCACTCTACATTTTTAGTTCTTTATTGGGCAGTGTTGAGAATTATACCCAGTGTTTTGAGAACACTGAGTAGACACTTTACTACTGAATTGTATCAACAGACTCCTGAGTACTTAATTGTTTTTTAATTTAATTTCCTTCTGTTAGTGGTGGTGGTTTACTTGAGACCAGGTCTCACTAGGTGCTCTGATTGCCCTCCGACTCTCTATGTGGCCCCTGTCTACTCAGTCGGGCAGTGAGCCTCTTGTTTCTGCTTCCCAGATGCCACTGCGCTTGGCTTTTGATTTATCCTACAGTTAAAGTTAACTGGTATCACCCTCCGTAGATGAAGACACTGAACGGCCTGTAGCCAGAGTTGTTAGTTGGCGGAACGGGACTGATTAGTATCCAAGCCTGCTCCAGTTCTACACTGTTGTGAAGGGGCCCCGTGGTGAGATTGTAGATCTCTCCCATCCCAGTAGTCAAGTTCCATGCCTGCTGGGGGGGAGCGTCTGTCTCAAAGTGCTGTCCTCCCCTGGAAGAGAGCAGAAAGGGAGGCAATCTGGGGAAACCTGACCACCACTCCTGATAGGAACCATGTCCTTGTGATCAGTGTGCCTTGCTGCTTTTAGAAACCTGTCTCTGGCTGGGCGGTGGTGGGGCACGCCTTTAATCCCAGCACTCGGGAGGCAGAGGCAGGCAGATCTCTGTGAGTTCGAGGCTAGCCTGGGCTACCAAGTGAGTTCCAGGAAAAGGCGCAAAGCTACACAGAGAAACCCTGTCTCGAAAAAACCAAAAAAAAAAAAAAAGAAAGAAAGAAACCTGTCTCTGGTTGCTTTCTTGGGGTTTAACATCCATTCTCTTGGAATCCCTGCTCTGTCAGGAAATGGACCCAGAGAAGCCCTTTCCACATAAATTAGGCAGTAGAGCCTTGCCGAATGTGAGCGACCTGTCATAACCTGGTTTTCTTTAGCCAGATGACCAGTCTTTTCTAGTAGTAATGCCATTACAGCATTCCCATTCAGATCCCCATGACCCAGTCATTGTTTTGGGAAGGAGTGCAAAGCTATCAGACACCAGCTACTATAATTAGAAAAGGGAAAGCAGACGCTCACCGAGCTAACGGCTTAGGCTGTGGCGTTTACAGCACTTTTTTTTAAAGTTAAACAGCCTTCTCCTCGGTTTTACTTCCTGAAATACAAGCTGTATGGTTTGGGGGTTCTTGCATTCCAGTTTTTGTTACTGCTGTGCGCCCCCCCCCCATTTTAATCAGAGAACAAATTGCTGTCAGCACATTGAGTTCATGTGCCAGCCACATTCAGAACAGGGTGTTCTGTGCTCTTCAAAACAAAATTGCTCTAGGGCAGTAAGAGAACAATAAGTCAGAGCTCCAGTTGAAATGATGTTTTGCAGTGACCGGGCTCACTTGATGTGGTTACACTCTGGATTGCGCAGCTAAACTTGGGTAATTTTGTTTGGTTTGACTCTGTGGGGTTTGTTGAAGCACCCCCTTCCAGGTTACATAGACTTTCAGTCAAGAGAAAATATTGTCTCTTTTTAACTTGCTTACCAAAAAAGCCCTAAGTAGAAGCATCCTGTATGTACTTCTGTTCACTTGGAACACGTCATAGATCATTTACTTCCTGTAAATCATGCTGGATGAGATTAGCAACAGACCTCCCGAGCCCTAGAGGCTGAGCTCCCGAGTGAGTCATGATGGCTTTTATTAAATATTTATTAAGTGTGTATTTGTACTATAGAATACAAAGTCAAAAGCACCCACAGGTCTTCCAGAGACAGAGCAGAAGAAATGGGCTTCACAGGAACTGGGTGCCTCTGCATAGATCACCTCCAAGCGAGTCTTACTGTGTAGCAGCAGCCTTCCCAGAGCCCTAGTGGTGAGTTCTTGTCAGCGACCTTGTAGGACTTGTCCTAGCAGTGTTCAGAACCAGCTAGTCCAGCCAGTGAAAACCTTTCTCCTTATAGATGGAAACTCATGGGCTGTGTTCACCCTGCTCTGATCCTACATTATCTCTGACATTCCAAACTTGATCATGTTACAAGGTGATGTGCATAGATATGTGAGGAGGTGTCTATGGGAATGTCACTTAAGATGTTGAATTACATTTGTGTTTATTATTATGTGTGTGGGTGTGCCTGTATAGATGAGAGAGGACAGCTTGTGGGAACTGATTCTCTTCTTCCACCACCCGAGGCCCAGGGAATGAGCTCGGTTCGTCGGGCGGAGAGAGACACCTCTATCTGCTGAGCTACCTTGTGCTCACTGCTGCTCCTCCAGCGGCAGGGTGGTTCCCAGCACCTGTGCTGGACTCCAGTTTCAGGGGGTCTGATGCCCTCCTCTGGCCTCTGTGGATACCTGTACACATAGAGCTCATACTCAAACACACACATGCGTAAATTAACCACCTTTTCTTTCCTTTTTAGATTTTGTGTGTGTGTGTGTGTGTGTGTGTGTGTGTGTGTGTGTGTGTGTGTGTGTGTGTGTTTGCCTGAATGTATGCTTATGTACCACATGTATGCAGTGCCCACAGAGGCCAAAAGATGGCTTTGCATCCCCAGGAACCAGAGTTACCGACAGTTATGAGGTACTAGGAATTGAATCCCAGGTCCTTGGCAAGAGCAGCAAGTGCTCTTAGGCACTGAGCGTCTCTGCAGCCTCAGCTGGCTTTCCTAACTGTGCCTTTGTTACAGTGTGACTTCGGCTTACTCTTTGCTTGCTTTCTACATTCTCCTTTCCTGCACACAGGAAGAGAACTTCTGAAATTATTCAGTAATTTCAAATACATTTTATGGTGCAAATCAATCTAGGAAACGGACAGATAATTGGGGATCCTTTGCAGGAGTCTCTGGATTTCCTGTTTTGAAAACACATTCAGACTTGATCGACCAAAAGCCACAACAAATGTGCTGGTAGTTTCCTCCCCGCTAAAGACACTGACTTCAGGAGGAAAGTAATCTGCAATCAACTAACAATAAACTTCAGAATTCCCTCCCCCCAAAATCTGTCAAGTTGTGAGCAACTAGGATGAAAAATCTCAATACTAGAGACGCTGTTACCTAGTGCATGGGCGAGAGCCCCTGTGCTCAGCCACTCTCTCATGAAAAGGACCATCCATTAGTCTAAGTTCGGTTGATTGATTGTAGTTCTGGGGGTTGAGCCTCACACTTTGTACATGCTAGGTAGGTACTCTGCCACCAAGTTCTATCCCTACCCCCCTTTATTATGTATTGTGACCTAGGCCACAGATGTATGATTCTCCTGCCTCAGCCTTTTGAGTGGGTAGGCTTACAGGCCTGAGTCCAGGCTCAGATAAGATGCCTAACCGTCTAAGAACTCAGTTCCTTTAGAAACATCACCTTTTACTCCAGAAAAAACACTGTAAGCCTCAAATGTGCTCCCAAACCTCTGATGTTCATATATTTTAAAACAAAGTTAAATCTATTTTTAAAATAGAAGAGGCTGCTGGCAGTACTCACTACTGCCCAGCTGGATACTTCTTATACTATACTCAACCTGTTTTTTTTTCCCCCATGTTATGCATGCACTGGGATGGGGGTGGGGGTCTGCAAGTAAGCTATTATTTATCTAGAACATTCCAGCAGTGGTTATAATATAGAAAGCCTCATACATATTAACAAGTGTGGGATATAAAACAAGAGGCTTTATGCCACGTCCTAAGATCCAGGCTAGCTGTAGCCCTTGTTTTGAAGGAACTGACTCAGGGTTTTGGTTGACAGAATTGTGAGCAGCCGGGATGGTGTCCGTCCTTTATGTCATGACTCTGGTGACTGAGGCCCTGCTGTCTCTGCCTCACTGCTGTTTACCCTCCAGAGCTTCACTCAATCCTCAGGCCTAGGCTACAGGTGACTGATCAAGATTAACCACCGGAATTGGCTTTAAAGCTAGTTTCCAGGTTGAAACAGAATCATGGGCTTTCAGCAGCCTGTTGAGGTCAGATAGTGAAAGTGGAGTGGGTTGGAATAGAAGATGATAGTTGTCATAGGACGTGGAATCAATGTTTAAGAGAGGGTGCTTTCTCGAGACTCCATAAAGCAAGTTACCCAGTTAAGCATCCTCGGGAAATTACTAGATTATCAAAGAGAAATCATGTGACTATTGCACTGTCTCACAAGCCGTTCATTTTTCTTACTGAGTAAAAGACCTAATTGAAAAGGCGTATGTAACATTAGCGTTAAAACTAATTGGGGCTAGGATATAAGTCAGTGGTGGGTTGCTTGCCTTATATGCACAATCCCTGGATTCAGTCCCCACCACCGTACAAAATAATTAGAGCAAGATGTGTTGCGTGCCTATAATAATATAATAATGCAGCACTTGGAATGCAGGCACAGGAAAATAAGAGTTTCAGGCCCGCCTGAGCTACAGAAAAAGAGACTGCCTCAAAAAGAAAAGTGATCATTTAACATGAATGTATTATTGGAGAAATAACATTCAGTCCTGGGCATTATTATTTGTTGATTTATTTTTGCCCAAGCATCTGAAGCTAACATACTGTTATAAATAGTTAAGCCATTGTATTTAATCAAGACTAGATGTGTGGCATTCTCATAATTGTGTGTTTAAATAAGCCAGTATGTCTTGACCCTATGTCACAGGTAAGAAAATTAATAAGTATTCATTTAGCCTAAACCAGAAAAAATGCTCTTGGTCTTGAACTTTCAGACGAGGTGGGCAAAGCTTCTAGAAGACACTTCATGTGTCTGTGGACAAGAGGGGAAGTGGTGTTGCCACACTGTTGGCCATTCATTTGCCAGGCCATGCTGGGGAGCGGCTTGTGACTGTCCTGTCTCCTTGCCCTCAGTCCACCTGGAAGGCTGCTGTGGTGGAAGGCTGTTTGATTGCAGAGATGTGGTGTTCGTTGTTGGTGAAGGAGAAGACCACGACATTCCAATTGGAATTGACAAAGCCCTGGAGAAAATGCAGAGGGAAGAGCAGTGTGTTTTGTATCTTGGACCACGGTAAGAAGCACCCATCTCAGTCCCCAGGGGAGCTCTCTGAAGACCAAGGGCCTGCTTGCTCTCTCTCTCACTCAGTGTCAGCACAGTGACGTCATGTCATTGTGTCAGGGGATAGTTGGGAAGGTTGAGGCCTCACACCACCGTAGAAGTCTGTGAGCAGTCGGCTCCGCTTCAGTATGTCTAAGAGCAAGACTAACAATCAAGCCTTGTTTTTGGCTTGTTCCTCCACCATGGTGCCACATCAGCAAAGACAGGCTCGTCCTCCTTCTCCCTGCATTAATGCAGCAGGAGGTGTTGAGTTGAAGCAGTGCATGAATTACTACTGCTTGAACCCGTGCCACATTCTTACACGGAGTCCCTGAAGGGAAAAAAAACAGCTTGTTCTTCCTGGATCTAAAGACAGCGGAGATGACTCATTTTTGCCTAAATTTTTCCCGTCATAAGGATAGCCATTAGCACTTCCAAGCTTAGAACTATCCGGCACTGACAATCTCTTGTGAAAACATGTTTTGTATTATTTTTAGACCTAAAATTATACCATAAATTCAACTCTTCTATCTTGAGAAATGGACCCCTGAGAATCCAGGGATGCCGCCTGCATGCCAGTGCATCTGCTTGTCAGAGTGGCCTCGCAGGCTGCACATGTTACCACTGGCAGAATTTTGAGTTCTGGGACTCTTCGGCCTGCCCACACCTCTACAGTGGTCCGCTGACTTAATGCTAATGCTTCTCTAGAACTCTGCTTCTCACTTGTTTTAGCCATGCCGACACTTCCTTGAAAGTGCTTCCAGAACGCTCTATCCTGATTCTAAAGCTATTCCGAGGTTCTTTCACCTGCTGTCTTTTCTCTCAGCCCTGGTCTTCCACTGCTGGAGTCCCACTTGAGTGTGTTTGTGTTTGCACTGTGCTCCAGTTCACTTACAGTGAGCTGTTTCCTTTGGACCAAGAGCTTTCCCCCCTTACAGGGCAGGTTCTGCATAACCTACAGTCTCTAATTATTATCATTATTATTATTATTATTATTATTATTATTATTATTCGATATCTTCTTACTTTGTAGCTCTGGCTGCCCTGAAACTCACTAAGTAGACCAGGCTAGCCTCAAACTCTGCCTGCCTCTAGCTCCCAAGTGCTGAGATTACAGTTTTCCAAACACTTTTAATCTAACATTCCAAAATTACAGTAGCTCTACACTCAGGTGGCACATGTTTCGGGTATGTTCTCACAGTTGAGTTCTTAAGGATAAGTTCTGTAAAATGTGAGCATTCAGTAACACGCGGCCCAGATCTTGAAGTCTTAACCCAGCTGGTAAACTAGCAAGTCGAATCAAACTTCTCTCTGTATTAGTGTAGCTAGTTCTTGCAGGGTTACGAGTCAGTTGGTGGTGGTTGAATCCCGTTCTCTGCAGCCTACCAGTGGTGCACCTGGGCAAGTTCCCTAACCACCTAACTAACTCGCAAGGCTGCAGAGGCCGAAAGCACTTGGCAAACCCCTGCCAGGTAAGCCTTCCCTCCTTAGCTCTTCCTGCTCTTGCCATGGCTGTCATTCCTTTGCCTTGACCACAAGGAAACAGAAACCTCTGGAGAGCAAATGGTGGAGTTTTCCAATCTTTTCAGGCATGAAAGCCAGCTAGTTCTCCTAAGTTTGGTGTATAAAGGTTTCTTTCCTGCCCCTGCTGGGGGGCGGGGGGCAGGTATGTTAGCATATCTCCAGGGCATTTTCTTGGTATATTGAGTTCTGCGAAGGACATTCTGTGCTGTGCTGTCTACATTGTCTGCGTGTGCCTGTGTGGCACTGTACATGGTTGGTTGGATGCATGCAACACGTGTGCCTGTGTGACACTGTACATGGCTGATTGCATGCATGCAACGAATTGAGTTGGTCTGTTGAGATAAAATGCTGATCCAGTTTGTACTCTGAGTAGTCTTCTGTATTTCACCTTTCTGCCCCCCCCCCCTTCTCCGAGCACGCATCTTCCTTGACTTCCATAGACTCCTTGACAGGATGTTTTCATAAAAACTAACAAAGCTTTGATTTTCTCTCTCACTAGGACAGTATCTTCTCTTCAAAGTGTTCTTTAAAATAGTGTGCAATGGTGGTCCTCTTGGAGGCCTTTCTACTCCAGAAGTTCTTTCTCACTTTTCTTAAATTTGTTTGCTCTGCTCAAATTAATAATTAAATATTGTGATTGATCTCTCTTTTGTTTTAGGTGGAGTTTTGATAATTTAAACTTTTTTCTCTTTTCTTCTTTTCACTTTATGCCTGTTTGTAACAATCCCAAACAAAACACAGGCTGTTAAGAATGGCACTCTGGCCGGGCGTTGGTGGCACACGCCTTTAATCCCAGCACTCGGAAGGCAGAGGCAGGCAGATCTCTGTGAGTCGAGGCCAGGCTAGTCTCCAAAGCAAGTACCAGGAAAGGCGCAAAGCTACACAGAGAAAAAACCCTGTCTCGGACAAAAAAAAAAAAGGCACTCTGATTATGAGCTAGGTGTATGGGTCACAGCATTAAATAGTTTCCTCAGGACAGTAGGGTCTGAATTTGGTCCTGGCTTTCCACTGTCTCTGGACCTTTCGGGGAGCACTTGTTTCTGGCCTCAGCTTCTCTGTCTGTAAGGAGCATCCGGTGTGATTCCATTCAGGTGCTGCTCTGCACTGCAAGGCTAGCTGACCCTTGACCCCCTTGGGGTGTCTGCCGGAAAGGCAGCTGGTGCTCGGGGTGTGGACTCTGGACTCCATTTCTGATGTTTCATCTTTCTGTCAGGTCCTACTTTGTCCAGTCTGAACCAGCATAAGTCGGGCATCTTCTGGTTAACAGAGTCAGGCTAGCTGTTCCTGGAACAGATGGGTGTGCACCTGGGCTCCCAGGAAGATGTGTCCACCAGTCTTAACAAAATTACTGTTTTAACCTGGAGAGATGGTACAGATAATCTTCTTTAATCTTCTCTAACCCCACTGATAAAAGCCAGGCTGCATCTCCTCCAGACCAGTCCCCACATCCCCATACTCCCCCCTCACCCCTGAGAGACCCTCTCCACTGTTGATGTTTGGGGCTAGATAATTCTTGGTTGTGGCAGAGGGGGTTGTCTTGTGCCATGAGGATGTACAGCAATATTCCTAGACACTCTACCTGCCAGCCAGTAGCAGCCCTACTCAGAAGATCTCTAGGCATTGCTAAATGGACCCCTGAGAAGAAGGGTTCAAGTCAACCCAGTTAGGTGCCACTGTTCCAATGCAAATGCCAGTTCATCTGTTGCGTTCACCCCTACTTAGCAAAACTGCCAATCCTAACATGCTCTCAGCAGCAGGCTTAGGAAGTGCCCACCCGCCTGCCTCCTTTGCAGCAGGTGAGGGACAGCTCTGAGACACCCTGCCCTTCCTACCCTCCAGGGAGACAACCAGGCCCCATTTCCTGGGATTGGCCCCTGGCGATTGCTCCTTCTCCTTGTCACTTGGCTGCAGATGGCCTTTGCCTAGTGTTAGAGCTGCTGCACCTAGTTCTCTGCTCCAGCTGCTCTTTTCTTTTCTAACGGTGGAGGTGAGTGCGTGAGCACACATGCAGCCTGGCGTGTGTGCAGTCCCCCTGGGCCCTGGGCCCCGAGGAGACCCAAGTGGAACATTACCAGCCTTAACCCAGTTTTGACGTCTTTCAAGCCATGTGGAAGTTTGTGTTAGCTGAACTTTTTATGCCATTTCATTTCAAGAGTAGTTTGGCTCACAGCAGATAAAAATGGTGTTTCAGTGAACCCCTTGCTGTTAGGATATGCATTCTCATTTTCTTTTTGGTTTTTTTTTTTTAGACAGTGGCTCTCTATTTGTAGCTTTGGCTGTCCTGAAACTCACAGAGATCTGCCTGCCTCTGCCTCTCAAATGCTGGGAATAAAGGTGTGCGCCACCCCGCCTGGCTCAGGGCAGTTTAGATGCTGGCTGGGAAACCCTAAAGCAGAGCTCCATGAGGATTCTCTTCTAGCAGATGCATGCTCTCCAAATACATTGAATTTATGTAAGATCTGAACTAGTTCCCTCAAACTAGTTTACAAAAGCTCAGTGTGATGGCATGCCCCAGTAAACCAGCAGCCTCCATAGCAAGACCCTGACCCTCAAAATGAAATTTACACCTAGCTTCAGGTTTTGTCTTTTGTTAACTTAGTAAGTTTTGGCTACAGGGTGTTGACTGCATCTTAAACAGAATAACTAAGAGGTGTAAAGTTTGTTGGCCTCTAAGTGAGGCTGGGCTGCTGGCTGTTGTCATGTGCTAGTTGTTTCCAGTGCACCTCTTAACTCTTCAAGAGCTCTGCTCTTTGCTGATGTGCTGCCCTTTGGTTTGTCTGACTGGAGGAGGCAGTGCCTTTGGAAGGCAGCAGTGCTTTCGAGGGAGAAGCTTGTTCTAAAACAGAGTCCTCAGCACTCCCTAAGAGAAAAACAGAGGCAGCTGCGTCTAAGAGATACCAAAGGAAGTACCTGGAAATGCACCAGTTCTCCTGAAGTCTTACTTCTGCACTCTCCATTTCAGATACGGTTTTGGAGAGGCAGGGAAGCCTAAATTTGGCATTGAACCCAATGCTGAACTGATGTATGAAGTTACCCTTAAGAGCTTTGAAAAGGTGAGAAAATCGAACTTCTCAAAAATTGTGGTGAATTTCTTCTCATACCCTTCCCGTAGCTATTAGGTTTTAGCTAAGTGGTGTTTATTTCTCTGCTTGCTTCTCTTTACCCATGATGCCTGCCCACCCCTCCCACTTCTGCTTAGAGCATGGGAAGCTGACAGAACACAGAGGAGCTGGTGGTGTTACTGTGTGTCAGCCTTTTTGTTCGGCTGCATCTTTTTTTTTTTTTTTTTTTAAACTTTTGGGTAGAATCCAAGACTTGTTCCCTTATTTGTTCCTAGACTTGTTCTTTTTGTACTTTTTTTTTTTTTCCTGGGTTGAGGACAAAAAAGTTCACGTACTGCCAAGCACCTCCTTAGGGGAGTTGGGGTGCAGCTTTTCAGTGCTGAACGGATTGTACGCTTCACAGGAGTCATGAAGAGGTCTCCGCTGGGGCTCCAGGTTATGATCCCAAGGTCTCAGCGTTGGGGCCAGTGGGCTACGAATAGGGGCAAGAACTAAACCTGCTACCCAGCTGTGTTCATACTGTCCAAGAAGAGTGGGGGGAATCTGCCATGGCCTCCTTGGACTCCCTTCCAATCCAGGGCTACCTCTGTAGCTTCCAGCTGCCTTTAGTGGGCAGACACACTGCACCCCCATAATCTCAGTTGGCTGTCGTCCTCAGCTGTGTCTCCAAGTGGCCGACACCCACCCTTCCTGGAGCTTCGCAGGGACTGCCCTTTTATTAACTTTTTATTCCCATGCTGCCACAACCCCCATGTTCTGTACACCAGGTTGTCACTAGAAATGTGACCTTCCATATTATACCAGACTCCAAAAGGAGATTGTCACCTTGGTAGCCTGTGAGTTTGGGGGGAAAAAGTAGGATTCTCCCACAGCAGCGCTGTGTCCCTAACATATATGTTCTTGTCATACTGTTGCTCTTTTGGGGGAAGTGACCTCTTGAAGACCTCCAAGCTCAGTGCTGATCCCTTCATGGGCTTTGATTGCTGAGAGGAGATGAGACTCTTTAGCACATGATTATCAAGGCCTTTAGCTTTCCTGTCTCTTTTTGTAGAGGACCCGCCCCTCCCTCCCATGCTCTCTGAAGAACATTCTTGCTGTCCCCCTGCACAAATGTGTCTGTGCACACCGCTGGTGGACTCAGTGTGGAGGCCTGGGATGGTTTTGGAATCCGCCTGGTTCAATCCCATGCCTTATAGAAAGGCAATGGGAGTCAGAAGCTAGACGTGGTGATGCACACTTATAATCCCAGTTCTCTAACGGCTAAAGCAGGAGGGTTACCTGTCTCAGGCCACCCTGAGTTACATGACTCTGTCACCACCCACACACCATCCACACCACCCCATGCAAAAACTAAAATAAGAAGAGAGAGCCGGGCAGATAGATGGCTCACTGAGTAACCATGAGGACCTGTGTTGGGATCTCCGTCATCCATGTGAAAAGACAGGAGGATCTCTGGGACATGCTGGCCAGCCAGCTTAGCCAAACAGTTTGCTCCAGGTTTAGTGAGAGACCTGTCTCAGAAATAAAGTGAAGATCTGACAGGATGGCTGCATGGGTAAAAGCATTAGCCACAAAACCCGGCAACCTGAGTTCCTTTCTAGAACCCACACCAGGGGAACTGACTCCACAGGGCAGTCCTCTGCCCTCTGATCTCCGACTGTGTGCACACGCTCACACACACACACACACACACACACACACACACACACACCGGTAATAATAATAAGATCAATAGTTTTAGAAAAAAGACAAAGGAAAAATATGTTGAAAAAAATAAATTAAAATAGTTATTTATTTTATTTTTTTTAAAGTAAGTGGGGAGTGATAGAGAAAGACACCTAACATTGACCTGTGGTCTTCACACAGGTACACACACACACACACACACACACACACACACACACACACACAATATTTGTTGTTTTTGTTTTTCATGACAGGGTTTCTCTGTGGGCCCCTGACTGTCCTGGAACTCACTCTGTAGACCAGGCCAACCTTGAACTCAGAGAATCTACCTGCTTCTGCCTCCTGAGTGCTGGATTAAAGGTGTGCACCACAACCACCCATCTCCACTTGAAAGAATGTTTCTTCTTGTTTTTTTAATATTTAAGATTTTTTTTTTATTTTATGTGTATTGGTGTCTGTACTGCCTATGTGTCTGTGAGAGGGTGTCAGATCCCCAGGAACTGAGGTTACAGACAGTTGTGAACTGCCATGTGAGTGCTGGGAATTGAACCCACGTCCTCTGAAAGCAGCCAGTGCTCTGAACTGCTGAGCCATCTCTCCAGCCCTCCACTTAAACTTTCTAATTCATATGTACTAAATAGAACCAACCATGCCTATTACTTTTTCCTAAAAGACCCCAATTATTCTACTGGGTTCTGTGTTCTTAAATCCAGCTATTTATATGGATTTCTTTTTCTTTTTTTTTTTAATTTATTTATTTATTATGTATACAGTGTTCTGCTTGCATAACTTCAATATCCCTTCAGGCCAGAAGAGGGCGCCAGATCTCATTACAGATGGTTGTGAGCCACCATGTGGTTGTTGGGAATTGAACTCAGGACCTCTGGAAGAGCAGTCAGTGCTCTTAACCTCTGAGCCATCTCTCCAGCCCTCCCCCTCTTTTTTTTTTAAGTGCTGGAGACTAAACCCATGGCCTCAAGCATGCAGGCACTGTCTCCCTGAGCGATAGCCTAGACCTGTGTGTACTGTCGTGGAGAGTAGGGTACACATAATACAAACCATACTCCTTGGCCAGATGATGGTGAAGTCATTCATGTACAGCTCTGCAGTCATGTTTCCGCATGAGCTCCGTCTGAAAATCCCCCAAGTAAAGGCAGGCATTGGGATGCACAGCAGTAATCCCAGCACTTGGAAGGTGCTGGCAGGAGGGTCAGAAGTTCAAGGTCATCCTTGTCTACATGGTAAGGTGGAGGCCAGCCTAAGACACACACAATACTCTCTGGGGGGAAAGGGAAAGAAATTCCCTAAGTACACACCTGCAAACCGATACTGTTCGAGTCCATAAAACATCTGGTTGTGTGAATGATGAGACAGCTGCCTGACTTGGAATTTTAGAAATTCTCTGTGCATACACAGCTTGGCCTGGACCGTAAGTAATAATCCGACTTTAGAGCTGGAGAACAAGCTTGACAGAGACGCCCAAGTCCCAGCAGCAGTGTGGTGAGGAGGCCCTCGGGAGGCCTTGCCTTGGCCTTCTGAAGTGCAGTCCTCCGAGTGCTCGGCATTGGTGTTCCTGGAGGCCCTGCCTGTTCCCCTTGGACAGCACGGCTCAGACCTCAGCTTGGGAGCCACGGTACATGTTGGTAACGTGGTGCCGAGAGCACTGGCCTGGCAGTGACGGCAGCGGCACACAGCTCTGCCTGCCGGTGTCTTGAGTTTGGAGGTCTTCTAGAAGTAGCTGCTGTTTGTTCTCTAGGCATCAGCTGCTGTGGGTCCTGCTCGTCTAACTGATGCCACAAATCTATACACAGGCCAAAGAATCCTGGGAGATGGACACCAAAGAAAAACTGGAGCAGGCTGCCATTGTCAAAGAGAAGGGGACTGTGTACTTCAAGGTGAGCGAGCCCCTGTAAATCCTTCCGTGTGAAGCTGTTCATTCAGGTGTCCACGAACCATGCTGGTACTCCCTGCTCTGCATTCTGTCTGCACCTTTTCCATTTTCACAGGCTTGCTGTTCCCAGTGTGAGGACTAGTGAGAAAAAATAATGCAGTTCCCTCTTCTGTACGCTGTGAGCAGATGGTAACCTTCCCTCAGAGCAGACCACACCTGGCCAGCTCACCGGCATCCGCACCACCTCATCACCAGGCCTAGCTCGGCCCTGGTGGGTCCATAGTCAGCGTGCAGGAAGTGTGGAGAGAGGGATGAGAGTGGACCTTACAGGTCAGAGTTCACAGGAGTGGGCTCGTGCTCCTTCCCGCTCCCCACAGGTCACTAGACACATGGCGGGAAAGAGCAAGCGGGGTCTTCAGATCACGTGGAGTGATCCCCCACATTCCTGCCTTGTTTTCATGTCGGTTTTGGTGTGTTGTGTTCAAGACAGGGCTTCTCTGTGCAGCTCTGGCTGTCCTGGAACTAGCTCTGTTGAGCAAGGGCTAGCCTTGAAGTCATGGAGATCCACCTGCCTCTGCCTCCGAGGTGCTAGGAATTCAAGGCGTGTGCCACCACTGCCCTCCCAAGGACCTGATAGAACCTGATAGGAAGAGAGCACTGAGCCTTGCAGGGCCGCAGTGATGCCACTTACAGCTGCCCAAGGGACCGCTGCTTCCCCAGAGCCCTTTCCATGGGCCTGGGAGCCAGCGCGTTAGCCCATAGATCCCAGTCCCCGGTGCAAGAAAGGAGTTTTCAGGGGGCCGTGCAGACTGGTTACCAGCCCACTCCCAAATGCACGTCTCTGCACAGCACGTAAGGACCTAGTGACGAGAATCCAGAAATGGCCGTGCCCTGCTGACTTGGGTGACACTGTTGGGAACAACTGACTCAGTTCCCTGCCCTGTAGGAAGGAGACTGAAGCCAGAGGCCAGCGGTGGTGGCGCACACCTTTAATCCCCGTGCTCAGATGCAGAGGCAAATGGGTCTCTGTGAGTTCAAGGCCAGGTTTACATAGCAAATTCCAGCCAGCCAGGGCTACATAGTGAGGCCCTGTATCAAAAAAGAAAGTATGGGAGCGCACCCAAGTGTTTTTCAGTTTTCTCTCTTGTAACTACAGTCTTAAAAAAAAAATCATTGAGCCGGGCGGTGGTGGCGCACGCCTTTAATCCCAGCACTCGGGAGGCAGAGGCAGGCGGATCGCTGTGAGTTCGAGGCCAGCCTGGGCTACCAAGTGAGCTCCAGGAAAGGCACAAAGCTACACAGAGAAACCCTGTCTCAAAAAAAACCAAAAAAAAAAAAAAATCATTGTTTTTATTTTACTTGTTTGTTTTCCTAACACTATAAAGCAGAGGCCTTAGTCTTGTCTTCATGAGCTTTGTGAACTGTGCTGCTGCAGCTACAGCCTTATCTGTGGGTGGGGACCGGGTGGGACAGCTGAAGAACTGTGAGGACATGGTCACCCCGGAAGAACACTGGCAGAGGCGTCTAGACCACTGGGCTTTCTGTTTGGGATGGGAGGCTCATGCGTTTTCCACTGTGGGCTGGGACCTATGATTGGGTCATAGGATAGGCTTACTCAGTGTGCTCTGTATATAGTGGAGGTGAGTTGTGTTTATTGTAAGTGATACTGGCTCATCATTTGAAATCACGGTTTCACTGTGGGTGAAATCCAGAGATTTTAATAATAGACGTGCATTTGTTTATTCTTAACAAAGTTGCTAAAATGATGTGTGAATCCTCAGAAGGTGTACAGATAGGAGCTCTGAATTGGGAATCTGGAAAATTAGGCGTTTGTTTTTCATGTGTTGCTTGGGACGATACAGTGATGATACATACATTTCAACATGTTTTGAATCTTCCTAAAATTACCAATCTGGGAAAAAATCTGGATTGTCAGTCACACATATGGAACATATTATTTTTAACATGTGATTTGACAGACAAGATCTTTCAAAACATTAGTCTGTTGGGGAGAAATTAATGAAAGGTTCAAAACCACTGACCTAAGACTTCTTGCGGAATGTCTCGGTGAAGATCCCAGTGGTGATGTGGCTGGAGCTGCAGATCTCACAAGGCCGCCCTCCCGTCCCTGTTACGCTGCTCTGCTGCCCTCACCAGCTCCCTCTTCCCAGGTGTCTGACTTGACGTGTGCCACACAGGGTGCAGATGTGTGGGTGACTGTAGACATGGGTGCGCTGCGGGTTTGTCTTTCAAAACATCCGCAGTCTTCTTGACCGGCCAGTTTGGTTTACAGCTGTGGGCAAAGCAGGACTGAATTGTGCTGTTTAGACTGATGTTGAAACTTCCTTTCGACCTCGGAACACTCATGAGAAGAGAAGCCGGAAATGACTTTCCTCATCTAGTTCTGAAAGTCATTGTTAAGTCCAGGTAGCAGCGTCATCACTAGCCAGCTTAAAAGAGCCGGCCTGTGAAGCTGGGGCTCACTGCTGTGTGCGGGCATCTTGCGCCCCCTAGTGCTCCTTGGAGAGGAAGTGTGTCTGCAGCTGGCCTGCGGTCAGGCCAGGGTATTGTGGAGAGAGCTCTGTAGTGTGATGTGCTCACTGCTTTGAGTGCCGTCAGTCCTAGGCCGGTCTCAGCGTGATCAGTGGGTAAACGTTGGCTTTGATGTCCTGCAAGGTCTGGCTGTCCTCCTGCCATCAGACAGGAAGTGTCGGTACTCAGGCTGGCACTTGCCTGCTGCAGAGAAGAGCCCTGGCCTGTGTGCCAGCTTTACTGTGTGGTTCCCAGCTGCCACTCCACTCACGGAATTACCTTATTATAGCAGTGAGCAGTCCTCTCCACCCCACAGTTTTTGGTTAGAGCCCATGCTGTACGCATCATTCCGTAGTTGACTATATTAGTCAGCAGGGCGGGGGTGTGATTCTGGTTACTCTGGAACAGCAGTTCTCAACCGGTTGCTTGACCCCTAAAGGGTCACAGCATTAGGAAGGTTGTGAACCCACTGCTCTGGAAACTGAAGCAGGAAGACCACAAGTTTGAGGCTAGCCTTGACAACTTAGCAAGGCCCTGTCTGTCTGTCTGTCTGTCTGTCTGAATAAAAATGAAGGCTTGGAGATATAACGGGTTTGGTGTTTGCTTAGTGTGCATGAGGCCTTGGGTTCAGTCTGTAGTCCTGCAGAGAAGGGTCGGGAGGACAGGTCAGCGTAGACTAGTTCTCTCACATGGAGTTCTGATGTTCAAGCTTTTTCTACTGTATGCTGCCAGCCAGCCAGGTGTGTGCCCACTGCCTGTGGGTCAACACTGTCCTCCGGCCCACTGCCTATTCTTATAAGTAAAATGACGCCAGGACACAGCCACACCGCTGCACAGCCACCAGGACACAGCCACGCCGCTGCACAGCCACACCGCTGCACAGCCACACCGCTGCACAGCCACACCGCTGCACAGCCACCAGGACACAGCCACACCGCTGCACAGCCACACCGATACTTAGCAACACTGCTGCAGTTTTGCCTGTTCTGCCTGGTGCTGCTTTCACACTATTGAGAGCCAGGGCTTGCACAATCTGCTTTAGATGCCCAGGCTCCCTGTCTGGGGACTACGTTACCATACTGCAGTATTTACTATGCAGTGCTGGATGCTGGGGGAAAGAGAAAAGTCACTTCCCTCCCATAAGCTGTACAGCTCACCATCCTTTTGAAGAACGTTAAATGCTGGCTTCAAACAGTGTAATCACCTGCTGCCAGGCTAAAAGAATGCCAAAAACCAACACTGTAGTGTCAGCCTGTTACAGGGAACCCCACAGGCTGGCAGGGCTCCCTCGGGACTAGGAAGGGAGGCAGGAGAGCTGAGGCCTGAAGATTCGAGGGCACAGAGCAAGGTTGGCGTGCAGGCCTATTCCTTTTGAAGACTCGGCTGAGGCAGGCCATGCTCACACTTCATTGTGTCCTTCCTAGAGCATAATACAAGTCATAACTGGCTTTTTTCTCTTAGGGAGGCAAGTACATGCAGGCTGTGATTCAGTACGGGAAGATAGTGTCCTGGCTGGAGATGGAGTACGGCCTGTCCGAGAAGGAGTCAAAAACCTCTGAATCGTTCCTGCTTGCAGCCTTCCTCAACCTGGCCATGTGCTACCTGAAGCTCAGAGAGTACAACAAAGCCGTGGAGTGCTGCGACAAGGTGGGTACACCACCACCCCCACACACACACCCTCTCCCCCGCGCGCCCGCCGCCCTCCCCCCACACGTCACCCTCCCCACACACGTCACCCTCCCCCCACACGTCACCCTCCCCCCACACGTCACCCTCCCCACACACGTCACCCTCCCCACACACGCCGCCCTCTCTCCACGCGGCCCCTCCCTCTCTCAGGCCGTTTCTTCTGCTCAGTATGAGCCGGACACTCAGAAGGATCGGCTAGATGTGGATCATTTTATCAGATATTTTACATCAGTGTTTCATAGAATTGACAACAGTTTCCACCTGTGGCCTTCCTTATCCTGGTTTTGAGTTTCATAGTAGAGAAAGAACTCCATGTTCCACTTTTTGTTTTGTTTGCTATTGCTAGGGATTGTGCCTTGTACATGCTAGGCAAGTACTTTACCACGGAGCCACGACCCCAGCCTCTGGCTTCTTCTTTTTTTTTTTTTTTTTTTTTTTTTTTTTTTTTTTTTGATTAAGAGTTTCTCTGTGTAGCTTTGTGCCTTTCCTGGAACTCACTTTGTAGCCCATGCTGGCCTCGAACTCACAGAGATCCACCTGCCTCTGCCTCCTGAGTACTGGGATTAAAGGCGTGCGCTGCCACCACCGCCCCGGCTGGTGTGGGCTTTTAAAGCCTCAACATCCACCTCCAGTGACATACTTACTCCAAAAAGGCCACACCTCCTTCTAATCCTTTTAAACGGTTCCGCTCCCTGATGACTAAGCATTTAACTACATGAACCTGTGGTGGCCATTCTTACTCAAACACCACAGTGCCAAATGCTGTGATCCCAGGATTGGGGAGGCAAAGGAAAGATTGAGAGTTCGAGGCTGTCTCAGAAACCAGAGCTGTCACGATAGCTCAGCTGGTCAAGGCACTTGCTACCAGCCTGGACAGGAGTTTGATTCCTGGGGCCCATGTGGTGGAAAAGAGAACAGCTTTGTCATGTCCTCTGACTTCTCATTCATATGATTATACACATACACAAAAGAACAAAGTAAATATAATAAAAAATAGTTTTTAAAAACAACAGAATAAGGTGGGCGGTGGTGCACGCCTTCAATGCCAGCACTCAGGAGGCAGAGGCAGGAGGATCTCTGTGAGTTCAAGGCCAGCCTAGACAACAGAGTGAGTTCCAGGACCCAGGACTGTTACACAGAGAAATCCTGTCTCAAAAAACAGGCATGAGATTACAGAAAGATGTGTTTTTTATGTTTTTTATATGTTTTATATGTGTTTTGTTTTGTTTTTTTGTTGTTTTTTTTTTTTTTTTTGGTTTTTCGAGACAGGGTTTCTCTATGTTGCTTTGCGCCTTTCCTGGAACTCACTCGGTAGCCCAGGCTGGCCTCGAACTCACAGAGATCCGCCTGCCTCTGCCTCCCAAGTGCTGGGATTAAAGGCGTGCGCCACCACCGCCCGGCTTTATATGTGTTTTATAAGACTTCAGCTTTATAGATTCATGTTTTTCTGTCACATCAGACTAAATTTTTGCCTGAGAAAAGGACATTATTGTTAATTATACTTTTTAAATTTTTTGCTGCTGCTGCTTTTTTGTTTGTTTGTTTGGGTTTTTTGTTCGTTTTGGTTTTTTTGAGACAGGGTTTCTTTGTGTAGCCATGGCTGTCCTGGAACTTGCTCTGTAGCCGAGGCTGGCCTCAAACTTACAGAGATCCGCCTGCCTCTACCTCCCCAGTGCTGGGATTAAAGGTGTGTGACACCACCGTCTGGCAATTTTGTGCTTTTTTTTTTTTTAAATACAGAGATGTTACAAAGCTACTCGGAATTCAAGCATTCAAGAAAGTCCAGCCATAAAATTCCCATCAACTTTCTCTCCAAAGGCATGTTTTAGAGATCCAGTTTCTTTTTTAATATTTGTATGTGTGTGGGAATGTGCATTTGTGCATGCAGGCGCTCCCAGGGGCCAGAGAAAGGCACATCTTTTCCCTTGGAGCTTAGGTAAGGTGCTCGCGAGCTACCCCATGTGGATGCTGGGACCTGAATCAGATCTTCTGCAGGAGCCATGCTCTTAGCCACTGAATGATTTATCCAGCTCCCCTCTCCCCCCAAACATTATTCGGTGAGAATGGGTGTGGGTGGGTGTGTGCAAGCCATGATTCACATATGGACAACCCTCAGGAGTCGGTTCTTCCACCATCTGGTTTCTGAGGATCAAACTCCGTTTGTCAGGCTTATCAGCAAGTGTCTTTACCCACTCAGCCATCTCACTCCCCTCCCAGTCATCGTTCTCTACATATTTCCTCTCTGTTTTCAAATAGAGAATAGCATCTGTGTTTAATTTATTTTTTTCAGACAAGGTCTCATATCCCATTCTGACCTCAAATTTGCTGTGTAGCTACGAATAAACTTGAACTTGTGGTCCTCCTGCCTCCACCTCCTGAGTGTTGAGATTACAGTCACACACCAAACACCGGTGGTGGTAGTGGTGGTGGTGGGTTTGGTTTTTTGTTTGTTTGTTTAAGCTAGGGATAAAATTCAGGGTTTGTATGTACTGGGCAAGCCGAGCTACAGCCCCAGCCTGTGCATACATATTTAAATTAAAATACACAGATGTAGGGCTGGAAAGACAGCTCAGTATTTATAAGAGCACTTGCTGTGCGAGCCTGGGGCACGAAAGCTGCATCTCAGCACCACATGGTAGGCCTAGCCTCGCCCACCTAGGAGAGGGAGGATCATGAAGGTTGTTGGCTGCCAGCCTCCCTGAAAATTGTGAGCTCCGGGTTCAAGGAGAGACCCTGCCTCAAAAGGAGTAAGGCAAAGAATAATAGAGGAAGGGGTGTGTGTGTGTGTGTGTGTGTGTGTGTGTGTACAGATGCATGCACACCCATACACTTATACATAATATATGACACACAAAAAAGAAAAATAACTTGAAAGCTGATTAGAGAAAGATTTGGACATAATTATGTGAAACCAGAACTTCCTTCCCCGTCCGATGAGTGCACGCACGCACGGCTCTCCCTCATGGTGTTTAGGAGTGAGACTCGTCCTTGTAATATCCATTATGTGGATCTGTAGGGTTTACTCAACTGATCCTCACTGCACGATCGTCAGGGTTTGTTTTTATTAGAAGGTTCATAGTAATTATCAAAGTTATAAGAGAACGCTATTTATTCAGGGTTTCTCTTCACATGTTTTTGGGGTGTTTGCACAGGATAAATTTCCAGAAGTAGAAGGGCTAGAGATGGGGACACTTAAAATTTGAGGTGTAGAGGAAGTGGCTTCGTGGGTAAGGTGCCTGTCACACAAGCTGAGGACCAGAGTTCGGTCCCTGGCACCCACACAAAAGCTGTGCGTGAGGAGCTAGAGAGTGCTCAGTGGTTGAGAGCATCAGCTGCTCTGCCACAGGACCCAGTCCGATGGCCAGCAGTCACATGGTGGCTCACAGCTTTCTGTAACTCCAGTCCTGGGGATCCTGCTACCTTTTCTGGCTTCCACAGGTGTGCAAGCAATGCATAGACACACATACAGGCAAAATACCCAAACATGCACCAAAAACCCTAATTCCAGGCCTCCTGGGCCTGTAATAGTGTTGGTAGGACAGACTGGCAGACCTCCAGGGCTCACTGCCACCCAGGCTATTCAGGGAACCCCAAGTCTGCAAGAGACAGTCTCACAAACGAGGTAGACAGCTCCTCAAGATGGACATCCGGCCTGCATGCACATGAATACACACACACACACACATCCGGGTGGGACACTTTGTCTTACACTAGGGTCAAAGGTTCTGATCCATGTTTGGCTGCCACTGGTGCTGTGGACAGAGAATGGTGGTGGACGTAGCAGAGGGAAGTCAGTCACTTCATGGAAGCCAGGACACGCAGAGACAATGTGCACCTTTCAAAAGCTTGGTGTGGTGGGGCACACCTTTAATCCCAGCACTCGGGAGGCAGAGGCAGGTGGGTCTCTGTGAGTTTGAGGCCAGCCTGGGCTACAGAGTGAGATCCAGGACAGGCAGGACTGTAAAGTGAGACCCTGTCTCAAAAAACAAAAAAAGCACAGCCCTTTGACTTCCTCCAGTGCGGTGGTTCCCGACCTTCCTAACGCTGCGGCCCTTTAATACGGCCCCTCCGGGTGTGATGACCCCAGCCAGAAAATTATTTCATTGCTACTTCATAACTAACTTTGCTGTTGTTATGAATTGTAAATATCTGATATGCAGGATACCTGATATGTGACCCCCAGGTTGAGGACCACTGTTCTAATCCCGTACTGCCCTGTCCATTAAAGACTCACTGATAAGTGCCCTCAGGGTCCAGTCAAACCTCTCAACACATGAGCTTTGGAGGAGACATTTGATACTAAAACATTGAAAACCAAAGTGAATTTGATGATTATGTGATCCATATATATATGTGTCTGCTTATCTTGGGGTATAATTGCTGTGATCCCACTGTTGCAGCACCTCTCGCCTGTCTCCCTTGATCTGTACACTGTTTACTAAATTTCTTTTTCAATGCCCTCAAGTGAGAAGAGTTACATCCATCCCTTCTAACCTGTGGACCATCTGTTCCTAGGCCCTCGGACTGGACAGTGCCAATGAGAAAGGCTTGTACCGAAGGGGTGAAGCCCAGCTGCTCATGAATGAGTTTGAGTCGGCCAGAGGTGACTTTGAGAAGGTACTGGAGGTCAACCCTCAGAATAAGGCCGCAAGACTGCAGATCTCCGTGTGCCAGAAGAAGGCCAAGGAGCACAATGAGCGGGACCGCAAGGTGTACGCCAACATGTTCAAGAAGTTTGCAGAGCAGGACGCCAAGGTGTGTGCCAGGCCCTGACCGAGGCTTGCCCAGCAGAGCGGACAAGGTCGGGTGGCCACCCTGAGAGAAACAAGGCTAAGGAAGAGACTCCAGTGTGGCCAGGGGCTGCTGGGGGTGCACAGGTGGGGGGGGGCTCCAACACTGTGCTGAGGCCTTGCGTGTCCCTGGAAGAGTTGGGGAAGCTAACTCCTTGAGACGTAGCAAAGCTCTTGGTTTTTGCTTTCTTTTGTTTTGTTTTGTTTTTGCAAGACTCTACAGACCTGGCTAGCTTTATCTCAGATCTCCTGCCTCTGCCTCATGAGTTCTATCTAGGATTACAGGCTTCTGTCACCAAACCAAGTTAGCTTGTTATTTAAAAATAACAATTCAGCCAGATGGTAGTGGTCACACCTTTAATCCCAGTGCTTGGGAAGCAGAGGCAGATGGATCTCTGAGTTCAAGGCCAACCTGGTCTACAGAGTAAGGTCCAGGACAGCCAGGGCTACACAGAGAAACCCTGTCTCGAAAAGAAAGAAAAATGCTCAGCCCATCAGTATTTTTTCCACACTGGTAGGAGACTGAAGCCAGGTCAGCTTCTTGTCCCACAGTCATCCTCTGCTCCCAGTTCTGTCCTCGATGCCCAGCTTCCTCTAGCACAGGACTCAATTAGTCAACAGCCGCCTCAGATAGCAAGCTCTTCTGTTGCATACCACCACCTCCACTTCCCAACTGTGCGCCCCAAATACAAGCTTACACAGCTATTGCAGACCTGATAGACCCATCTTGGGGAGGCAGGGGTTAATTTCACCTCCTCCACCTTGAACCCTCAGGAAGCAGCCAGCAAAGTGGTGAGCAAGAAGCCTGTAGAAGGAGCGGCCGGGAAAAGATCCGAGAGTCGGGCCATGGAAGGAGGAAAGGCCGAAGGCCATGTATGACGCCGCGCCAAGGAGGGAAGAGAGTCCTCATGAACTCGGCCCTCCTTGCTGGGCTCACACCCAACTCAGGACTGCACAGTGTTTAGTGTAAGGTTTGTTACAGTCTCTGTGATTCTGGAAGCAAATGGCAAAACCAGTAGCTTCCCCAAATAACACCCTGCTGCTGCCCGGGGGTGGGGGTGGGGGACATGCCAGGGAACAGAACAGAAAGGGCCGTTGGTGTGGAGAGACCAAGCCAGCAGCTCAAGTCCAGCTCATTTCAGTTTGTCACCTTTGGGTGTCCAACAGTGTCCCTTGAGATGATCCCAGTGCCCGGCTGCTGTGAGATTCTCCACCAGCACTTCAGTAGCATTGCAGGAGCCTTGGAAAGCTAACTCAGAGCATCCCTGCTTTCCTCCTGGGAGGCAAGGCAGGGGATGGAAGGGGAGGTTTTCCCCGGGTCCACAGCAGAAAACAGCGGCCACTTCCTGCCTGTCCAGTGGCTTCCCAGTTCCCGTCTCAGACTCTTGTGAATATGGCTTTCTGTCATACCCAGCTTGTCCCACAGAGTCTGTCATTACTCCAACCCCTCATGAGTGGTGGCAGGCAGGAGTTTTGGGGTTCGCTTTCCCTAATTAGAATGAACTTTGGAGGTGTGGAGAACAGTTGGAGTGGCCTTGTTTTCACTGTCCTCCCTGTCAAGAATGACGTTAGCACTTAGTGTGTCATGTCCCGACTGCTGCCCAGCCTCCTGTTTCCATTCTCTGCCCCACCGTGAAGAACCCGAGGCTTGCCCTTGTCCTAGACCTGGAGTGGACTGATGTCCAAATCCCACTAAGACTGATGCAGTTACTCTTTTTTTTTTAATTGCTTGTAAGCTTATATACTGCTTTACGGAAGAAACTTCACACTCCTCTATCATGCAAAAATACTTTTTCACTTTTTACTTTTTAGCTTGGGTTTTGAACGGCGAAAGCTGTGAGGTTTGAAAGCGGGCGGTTCTCTTAGGTGATGGTACCTGGGGGCTGGCAGCTGCTCTCCCGTGTGCCTCTTGGTTCTGGCGTGGGCTGTGAAGGTTGCTGGCTTCCCATGCAGGTACATCAAGCCAAAATCTCCAGTCCTTAGGTATTGATTGGATCAGGACAAGATTTAAATAGTCGTGTAGTTGGGGTTCAGTCCTATGGGTAATGTATGGAATTGAGCACAGCTTGCTTCTCCATGGCCTATGGAACCCCCAAGGGGATACACCCAGCAGCCCAGAGCCGTTCACCTAAGCCTGGAAACCTCCCTTTCCTAGCCCTAGGAACACTGACAGTTGCATTTAGATGGGTTTTTATTTTTTTATGATGGTTTTAATAAAACAGTCTCATTGTTAAATTAGGACCTTAAAACCTACAAATCAAGTTGTTTTCCCACTGTTCCCATTTTATTCTACATGCAACAGATGGAATTAAGTTTTGAGAATTTCTTTTACTGGTGACTGAAACGCCTTCAATTTCACATTTTATGCTTCTGCCTCTTTCCATGGATGTTGTAAACCCTGGTCTCACCTAGGAAGTACACAGAGCAGGGGTTGATTTCTTATTTAACTCTCTAATGCCTGTAGATCTGTTGACTAGAAGACAGAAGCAGTAAGGACATGGCTGCATTGGACCTAACAAGATAGGCCAGTTAGCTTTTTACAGGAAATCTCTTTGTCAGAAAACAGGGGGACCCTCACCAGCTCTCTCCCGAGTGTGCATGGCGGGCCAAGGGGACTGGTTCCGGGAGGAGGAGGAGGTGTGCGCCACCCACCGCTGGACCGTACCTGTTCTTGTAGTCAGAAATTTCAACAGTTTATCTGGAATTAGAGTCTTCACACCACCTTTAGACTGGGTACAGTGATGGGTACCAGATGATAAAGTAAAATTTGGGGTTTTCAAAAATCATTTAGATGCTTGGAGTAGTGGTGTACTCTTTTAATCCCAGCACTCAGGAGGCAGAGGCAGGCAAATCTCCGAGTTCCAGGCCAACCTGCGCTACAGAGTGAGTTCTAGGACAGCCAGGGCTACACAGAGAAACTCTGTCTCAAAATAATACAAAAAAAAAAAAATCATTTAGATGCATTTTGTGTTCCTTAAATAAATTTTTTTAAAAGTGGTTTTTCATTGTTCTTGGGTTGTTTTTGATTTTTAAATTTTACTTACCTTGACTTTACTTACAGTGTGTGCTTGAGTGTGTGTGTGTCCAGGTGCCCTTAGAGACCAGAAGAGGACTTTGGACCCCTAGAACTAGAGTCACAGGGAGTTGTGAGCCAGATGTGGGTGCTGGGAATTGGACCTGAGTCCTCTGCAGAACAGTAAGTGCTCTGTAACTGCTGGGCCACCTCTTGCCCCACTCCTTCATTGTTCTTGGTTTTGTCTCAGAGGTCTCGTGATTACTGTTTTAATGTGTGTGTGTGTGGGGGGTGTTTACCTGCATATGTGTGTAGACATGCACTATGTGCTGTAGGTGGCCCAGGAAGATAGACGAGGGCATCATGTCCCCTGGAACTAGAGTTAGAGATGGCTGTCAGCCACCATGTGGGTCTGGGGACTGAACCAGGTCCTCTGCAAGGGCAGCCAGTGCGCTTAACCTCTGAGCCATCTCTGCAGCCCTGATAATAGCCTAGAAAGGAAGATGCTTTGGTCTCCAGCCATCGTGCTCCACTGATCTCAGAAGCTCAACAGAATCAGTACCACAGTATCAGTCCCTGTTCTAGTGCTGTGACAAGATGCCGTGAGCTAGGCAACCCTAGGAGGGGACTGAGTACCTGGGGCTTGCAGTTCAGAGTCAGGGGTCCACAGCGGCAGAACAAAGACCGTGGCAGGAATAGCTGAGAACTCTCTTGATCCACAGGTACCGGGCACAGAGAGAAACCGAACGCATGAGTCTTGAAATCTCAAAGCCCACCCACTAACACACCTCCTCTGACAAGGCCACACCTTCTAAGACTTCCAAGCAGTTGCACCAACTGGGGAACACGTTTTCAAACAGAAGCCTGTGGGGATGTTATCATTTAAACCACCACTGGCTGGTCTGTCCTTGGATTCGGAAAAGCTGTTTGGGTTGAAAAAACTCTGATGGAGCCCAGTTAAAGGAATGAGATTTGGGGGGCTGGAGCACTGGCTGCCCTTCCCGAGGTCCTGAGTTCAGTTCCCAGCAACTATGTGGTGGCTCACACCATTATGAAATCCGACGCCCTCTTCTGGCCTGCAGATGAACGTGCAGACAGAGCACACATACATAAATAAACAATGGGTTAAAAAAGAGAGTGGGCCGGGCGTGGTGGTGCACGTCTTTAATCCCAGCACTCGGGAGGCAGAGCCAGGTGGATCTCTGTGAGTTCGAGGCCAGCCTGGTCTACAGAGTGAGATCCAGGACAGGAACCAAAACTACACAGAGAAACCCTGTCTCGAAAAAAACGAGAGAGAGAGATTGAGAGATTTGGAAACTGGGTGAGGTTGCACACTTCCGCACTCTGCTCTTACCCAGCTGACCCCATGGCAGAGGTGGTGTGGCAGTGTGCCTTTATTACGGTGAACCATCGAACTACAAACCAAGGTTTGTTTTTGTCTTACTAATGGATAATCCAGCTTTTTTAACTGATTTAGGAAATAATGCTGAACTATTCTCACTAATAAACACACTAAACAGGTGTGCCCATCTCAAGCGGTATTCTGTGCCGTTTGTGTTCTTCCTGGAAAGTGCACTGTCTCTTGAGTCCCAGCCACACATGCTCTGCGCCCACAGTGCTGAAATGGCGGTGTTTGTCTGTAAGGGCCCTGTAGACTCGGGCCCCTCCTTCCCTCCGCCACTTGGTTTGTGTGTGCAGGGGTGTGCGTGCATATGGGGAAGCCAGAAGAGACACTGGGTGTTCTCCGTTGCTGTCCCCCTCACTCCCTGTGACAGACCTCTTCCTGACCTGCAGCTCACCGGGTTCAGCGAGAGGGCCCCACCCCAGTGCTAGCGAGTGGTCCAGGCTCTGGACACAGCCACATTGAGCTTCTTTGACACTTTGGTTGTTAGGCTAGCCTGTAACGTCTGAATCATGTCTCTCAGCCCCACGTTCAGCATGTTTACCCGGGCCTGGAGAGTTGAGCTTCAGTCTTCATGTAAAATAATCTTGTTGTTTGTGTTGAGACAGGGTCTCACTATGTAGTTCAGGCTGTCCTAGAACTCGCTCTGTAGCCCAGGCTGGCTGTGAACTCAGAGATCCGCCTGCCTCTGCCTTTCAAGTGCTGGGATTAAAGGTGTGCACCACCACGCCAGGCCCCTTCCATGTAGTTCTAGACAAATGTTCACTTAAGAACTCGGGATGAGCCGGGAAGAGTCCTGCCTGGAACTGTCACTGACTCTGCTTCAGGAGCAGCCTGTGGGCCCCCAAAGCATGCTGCTGAGTGAGCTGTGTCCACACTCAACTTGGTCTTAGCAATGCCACGATGGCCCTCAGCATGGCACATCAGAACCTGGCCTTAGAGACTGTCGCTAACACTGACAGCAAAACTAGTTCAGTTACCTGAACTAGTTCTACCCCCAAATCTACCCAAAGCCAGCTAGCCGGGCCGTACATTCCCACCTGTGCCTCTGGATGGTCGCACTGAAATGTCTTGGGAACGTTGGGAGGCCTCTGCTTCCCTCCAAGTTTCTCTCTCTGGTGTGTCAGGCAGGTTTCTCTGCTAGGTTTGGGAAGGTATAAAGAGGAGACGTGACATTCGTGGCTGTTTGCATAGTTTTGCTCAGTCCATAGCGCCCATTTACATAGGTGACCTTAATGTGTTGTGAGAAAGGCCTCCTCCTGGGCTGAGGATGTGGCCCAGTTGATAGATAGAGTCCTTTCCTAACAAGTGGGAAACCCTGGGCTCCATCTCCAGTTCCACATAAAACTAGGTGTGTGGTGCACATCTGTCATGCCAGCCCTGGGCAAGGAAGGTAGGTCAAGGATCCAAGGTTGCTGGGCATGGTGGCGCACACCTTTAAACTCAGCATTTAGAAGGCAGAGCCAGGCGGATCTCTGTGAGTTCAAGGCCAGCCTGGTCTACAGAGCGAGATCCAGGACAGGAACCAAAACTACACAGAGAAACCCTGTCTCAAAAAAACCAAAACGAACAAACAAAAACTCAGGAAAGGGGAGGGAGGCCAACGTGCAGCCAACCCATGTTTATCAAGTCACCTGCTGCGGACACGGTTCCAGAACAGGCCTCTTCTGGACCGCACTGTGGCTCCTCCCGTCAGAAGAGAAGGGGCATTCCGCCTGGGAGAAGCCAGCCGGCACTGCGGCCCCGAGGGCACCTCCTCCCTGAAGCCGCTCTGGGTGAAGTGAGGGTGTGGTGTGGTGCTTTTGGACTCCCTGAGTGGCAGGCCCGCCCGTCCTCCCATCTCGCAACCTGATTAGCTTGAGAAAGGACAGAAGTTCTGTTTATTGGAATGCCGCTGTTCACCGAAGGTAAGTCCAGGGCAAGGTGCTCAGCTCCACACTGCCTCCTCCCCCCCCCCCCCAAGCCTCAGACTGGAGTGGGGCCCACGTCACTTCCTGAAGGCACGCTCTGGTAACCTTCCAGATGTGGGAAGACAAGGCTGCTTCGAGGGACTCACCTTCTGAGAGCCAGGAGCACTAGTGTGTCTCAGTTGACGGGGTACACCTAGACTCTAGGCCTTTCTTCCTGCTATTCCGTGTTTCTGGACCAAGTCGGCTTCGGGGCGATGTGTTTTTATAAGGTAGCTCTGGCCTCGGGACATCATGACTCAGCTTCAGGTCATCTCTGTAGAGCTCCTGACCAAGAAAAGAGAGAGAACAAATGAGGTAATTATTAGTATTAGGGGCAGGGTGGGGCTGACCTCAAGAGTCACCAGCCAGCTCTATTATATCTGCTCACAACCAGGTTCCCACACAGAGGAGTCTGGATTGGTTTTTTGTTTTGTTTTGCTTTTCTATCTTTTTATTTATTCTTGTTTCATACAATACATCCCAACCAACCACAGCCTCCCCTCCCTCCAGTACCCCACCTCCACCCACCTCCGTTTCCCTTCAGAAAAGAGCAGGCCTCCAAGGGATACCAACATAACAAGATGCAATAAGACCAGGCACAAACCTTCATAGGAAGGCTGGATGAGGCCACCCCACGAGAGGATACAGGTCCCAAGAGCAGGCAAGAGTCAGAGACAGCCTGTTCCCACTGTTAAGGGTCCCACAAACACCCCAAGCTAAATAACTTCACGGCAAAGAGCACAGGACCAAAGGCTGACCCGTGCAGGCTCCGGACTGCCACGCCAGTCTGCGAGCCCCGTGAGCCCTGCTCGGTTGACTCTCTTGCCTCCTACACTCTTTCCTCTCCCTCTTCCTCGGGGTTCCCCAAGTTCCAACTAATGTCTCTATATCTGCTCCCATCAGCTGCTGGAGGAAGCCTCTCTGAGGACAGTTGGGCCAGGCAGGTCTGTGAGTGTAGCAGAACGTCCTCAGTAGTCACGCCATTGACTTTTTGTTTTGGGGTTTGGTTGGTTGGTTGGTTGGTTGGTTTTTGTCAGTGGTGTTTGGTTTTACCCTAGTTCCCTAAACCATCCACCTTCCAGTTCCTGGACATCCAGGCAGTGTCAGCCATGGGCAGCTCCAGAAATTGGCTTTTGTCGTACAGTGTGAGGAAGGACCCATTCAGTCTTCTTTATGAATTCTATTCTCTTGCTTTTGGGATAGTGGTTGCCATGGGCCTCAAGTTAGACCAGTCATTGGTCGGCCACTCCCCACAAGCTCCGAGCCACCATTGCCCCAGCACATACTGCAGGAAGGACAGGTTATGGGTCAAATGTCCCCATCCCACCGCTGGACACCTTACCTGGTTATGGAAGATGGCTGGTTCAGGCCTCATATCCTCCATTACTGGGGTCCTCACCAGGGTCACTCTCATGGGTTCCAGGAAGTTTCCACTGCACTAGGTTCCTAAGTCACACACACCCCCATGCCCCCAGTTCTACTTGTCCCTCCCTACCCCACCTGGTCCCTCCTGTTCCCATCCCTACCCATCCCCAGTCCACCCACAAGGTCTGTTTCCCTTCCCAGGGAGATCCCTGGCTGCATCCCAAGGGGACACTCCTCCACTGCTGGTGGAAGTGCAAACTTGTACAGCCACTATGGAAATCAGCATGACGGATCTTCAGAAAATTGGGAATCGATCTGCCTCAAGACAGCTATACCACTCTTGGGCATATACCCAAAAGACACTCCATCCTATCACAAAGGCACTTAATTGCTCAACTGTGTTCATAGCAGTTTCATTCATAATCGACAGAAACTGGAAACAGCCTAGAAACTGAAGAATAGATAAAGAAAATGGTATGTGACACAATGAAGTATTACTCAGCTGTTCAAAAAAATGACATCTTGGGGCTAGAGAGATGGCTCAGGGGTTAAGAGCACTGACTGTTCTTCCAAAGGTCCTGAGTTCAATTCCCAGCAACCACATGGTGGCTCACCACCATCTGTAATGAGATCTGGTGCCCTCTTCTGACCTGCGGGGATGCGTGCAGGCAGAACACTGTATACATAATAAATAAATAAATCTTTTTAAAAAATGACATCTTGAAATTGTAGGCAAATGGACAGAACTAAACATAATAATAATAATCCTGAGGAGGCAACCCAGACACAGAAAGACAAACGTGGTGTGTACTCACTTGAAGTGGACGTGAGCTCTTAAGTAAAGGACAACCATGTAGGGTCCTTAGATTGCTTCAAATGACCTGAAGACACCTGGTATGCACTTGCAGAAAGCAGCTGGGACCCACCCAAAATGGCTTCGACCCCAAGGGAGGGTAAGGCAGCCCCTTCTAAGCCTGCTCTGGGCTGAGGTTAAGTGTACTTTGAAGTAATTGGGGACAGACCCTAACTGATACAGGAATCATTATGATTGGCTCATGACACCTGGTCAGCAAGTGTGGTTGCAGTGTCAGGGGTCTGTCTGACTGACAATAGCAAGACCAGTTCCTGCTTGTGGTCGGGTGGGACCCTGATTGCCTACCAGACTGGACATACTTCCTGAGGGTCTGGTTGAAGCCAGACATGAGTCAGCATAGGATGGTGGGGTATTATGGGGCAGAGGTCCTAGCAAATTGGCCCCTGGAACAAACAGCTGTCCCTGATACCTACAACCAAGCTACAATCCACAGACCCAGAGAGGCTAAGTAACAAGGAGGGATCTGGGGGGGTGGGGACACCTTGAATTTTTTTTTTCTATCTAAACACCTAAACCCAGGCTGGCCACGTGTCTCAGTGGGTGAAGATGCCAGCTTCCAAACCTGATGACCTGAGTTCAGCCCCCAACTGGCAAGTTGTCCTCTGACCTCCACACATTTACACTTACACAAAATAAACAATTATTTTAAAAACATCGTGAATATACACTAATTAAAAACAAAATATAGGGCTGGAGAGATGGCTCAGCAGTTAAGAGCGTTTGCTGCTCTTACAGGGGACCCAGGGTGGGTCCACAGCCGGAAACAAATATAAGTCCAGTTCCAGAAGACTTGTTACCTCTTTTGACTATAACAGACAGCTACACACGGGTGAGCACATGAACTCACACAGGCACACACATGCATATAAAAATAAATGACTTTCAAAAAAAACAAGTCAGCTGGACATGGTGGCACACACCTTTAATCCCAAAACTTGGGAGGCAGAGGCAGGTGGATCTCTGAGTTCAAGGCCAGCCTGGTCTACAAAGTGAGTTCCAGGACTATTACACAGAGAAACCCTGTCTCAGGGGGGAAAAATTCTTAACCCCATGCCAGACATGGTGGCACACACCTTTAATCTCACCACTCATGAGGTAGAGGACTATTGGAGCCCATTTGGGTTCCTTGTGGCTTTACCCAGCTGGTCTGCATAAAGAGGATGATTGGACCACGGGCCTGAGTACCAGGTGTCTGAGATGGTCTGCACTTGGCTGTGCTGGGGGGAGGTCTTATGCTCCACCCCTTGGCATTCCTTTAAAAGCCCTTTGGCAGAGACAGTCGGGGCCGATGGATTAGGATCCAGGTCCTCACAAGGCTATCCTGTGTTTCCTGTTTCTCTTCCCTCTAAACTTCGATCTAATATTTTCCTGCTCCTGCTCAAGAGTACTCCGGGGAAATGTGGGGGTGGGATACCCCACACACACACACACACAGAGGCAGGTGGATCTCTCAAATTGAGGGCCAGCCTGGTCTACATAGATTCTTTCTCAAATAAATAAGTAGGAGGTGGTGGCATGTGCCTTTTAAGCCCAGCGTCCTGGGAGGCAGAGGCAAGCCAGTCTGGTCTACAGAGGAAGTTCCAGGACAACCAGGGCTACACAGAATCCTTGTCTCAAAAATAAATAAATGAATGAATAAATAATAAACAAACCTTATACCCATACATACACTATTGCCCTCGGAAATACTAATGGTGTCCTTTCTAAAGATGACACTGGCCTGGATATGAAGTTAAGAAAAGTGACTCAGGGCTGGAGAGATGGCTCAGTGGTTAAAAGCACTGGCTGCTCTTCCAGAGGACCTGAGTTCAATTCCCAGCAACCCCATGGCAGCTCACAACTGTCTGTAAATCCAGTTCCAGGGAATCTGACACCTTCACACCAATGCACATAAAATTATGTTAAATAAGTTTTTTTAAAAAAAGGGGAGGGGGTTGGGGATTTAGCTCAGTGGTAGAGCGCTTGCCTAGCAAGCACAAGGCCCTGGGTTCGGTCCTCAGCTCCAAAAAATAAAGAAAGAACATGTGACTCACAAACACCCCTAAGAGATGCGGGAATGAACACTTTCCTTCGCTGCTCCCATGCCCAGCATATGGCACACCACCCCAGCCTGGTCCATGGTAAATACTCAATAGTTTGGTCCTTCACTCTTCTTGGGATGTGGAAGCCAGAAGCTCACCATATTCTAGCCACCCTCCACCCAGATGACCAACCAGCAACGTGACTTTGAGGCTGCCATAGCTGCAGAACGGCTCTGTGCTCTTCAAACTATATTCACCTTCTTCCATTATGTGAGTGTGTGTGTACCTGTGTGTGCACATGCATGGTAGATCACAAGACAGTTTGCAGAGTTGGTTTCCACCTTCTGCCAGGTGGGTTCCAGGGATCAAGTTCAGGCCGTCAGGCTTGGCAGCACGTGCCTTTACCTGCTGAGCCATCTCACTGGCCCAATATTCCTTCCTTTTTTTTTTTTTTTTTTTTAGCTGAGGATCAAACCCAGGGCCTTGCGCTTGCTAGGCAAGGGCTCTACCACTGAGCTAAATCCCCAACCCCTTCCTCTTCTTTTAAAAGACAGGATATTGTTATGTAGCCCTGGCTGGCCTGGAACTCACTATGTAGACCGAGCTGGACCTGCCTCTGAACCTGCCCTAGGTGCTGGGATTAGAGGTGTGCGCCGCCATGCCCAGCCACACCGGCTTTTTATGCGGATGCTGGGGGCCTGAACGTAGGTCCTCTTGCTTGCCCAGCAAGCCCTTTGCTGGCTCCGCCATCTTAACGCGTAAGTCAGTAGTAGCTCAATGCCTTCTGAAAGGCGTTGTGCAGCCAGGCTCCAAACCTTCCCTCTCTCAACTCCGCAACTGTGCCAGTAAACCTCTAGGTTAACTCCTGTGAGCAGATGCATTCAGTATTTCTCTCTTCTTTTTTGCAGTGTTGGGCATCAAAGCCAAGGCCTCACACCTGCTAGGCAAGGGCCCCAGCCCAGGACGTCTTATCTTCCTATGACTGCATTATTCCAGTTAGCATTAGGTTCCCTGCTGAAGCAGGTGTTAAGGAGCTCCTGTCCCAAAGCTGAATGACCCATTGTATCCATTCATGTGTGGGCGGAGCTCTGTTTCCGTCCTTTTTTGCGCTTGTGAAAAAGCTGCTATGAAGAGCCAGGTGGGTGTGGTGGCATACACCTGTCATCCCAGCACCTAGAAGGTGGAGGCAGAAGATCAGGAGTTCAAAGTCGGTCTGGGATACTTGAGACCTTGTCAAAAAGAAAAACTGCATTCAGTGCTTGGAAGAAAGAAAAAAAAAAAAAAAAAAAAGAACTTTGTGTAAAAAAAAAAAAGAGTCTCACTGATTCACTTTCAGTGGCTATAATGGCCTTTGGTGTGTGTGATTTATGTATCACATGTCTGTGTGGGTGTGGATGTGTGTGTGAGGCCAGAGGTTGATGTCCAGTGTCGTCTTTGGTAGCTGAATGAATCAAGTTCTTTCTCTGAACCAAAGCTCATGCATTTGGCTGAACTGGCTGGTCAGCGAGATGCTGGGATCCACCTGTCTACGTGGTCCCCAGTACTGCAGCTTCAGACGTGGGGCCCACTGCTCCCACCTAGGGTGTGCCACTAACTACACCATGAGTGCTGGGGATCTGAACTCAGGGCCCCGGGGTAAAGCAGGCATTTTTCCTAGTGAGCCTTCTCCCCTGGTTCCTTAATGCCCTTTTGACAGACAGAATCTTAGCACTTCTCTGAGTTCCCACCCCCCAGATTTTGTCTCGTTTTCCCAACCGTACAGTCTCTTGGGAGGCATGTTGAAGTGCTTAGAATTTCGAAAGTGAAATGAAGCGCGTCTTCCCAACAGACTTACCAGCTGGGCGTTGCTGAGCCACCCAGCCCGTGGGGACACAGACTGCACACGGATGTTGAGGAATGGTGGGAAGAGGTGGGTGCTGAACCACAGCTTCCCCATCTCCTGTGGAGGCAGAGAATGGACTCTTGACTTAATAAAGTGATCTGGGGTTTTGATTTGGGATTGTTTTGCTTTTGTATTTGACGGTTAGGAAGTAATTGCTCCTTTGGCATGCACGTGTGCATGGTGTGAGGTGCACTGGCCCGGGTGTGCTTGTGAGTGGAGGTCAGAAGTTGACATTCAGGGTCTGCCTCTCCTTTGAACCTGGAGCTTGTCAAGTCAGCTGCTCAAGCTGGCCATGTTACTTGGAGGTCCCCTGCCTCGACCTCACAAGCACTGGGATCATGACGTGGGCCACCCTTGCTTCAGATGGACTGGTGTAGCTTTGTATTTTCACTGCACATGCTACTGCCTGGAATAAATGGCAGTCAGGGTACAGGTGCCCTATATGAAATGCCGTACACCACCACTCTGTGTGTGTGTGTGTGTGTGTGTGTGTGTGTGTGTGTGTGCATGTACACACAGTACATGCACAGATTTCCTGGAGCTGGAGTTACAGTTAGTTATGAGCTGCTCTTTGTGAGTGTTGGGAAATGAATTTGGGTCCTTTGAAATCAGTACCAACTCTTAAATGTTGAGCCATCTCTCCAGCCCCAAGACATTTCCTTCTTAGGACAGACTTAACAGCTCCAACTCCATACCCTTGGTATGTTGCGTTTTTGTTTTGGATTTATTTGTTTTTATTTTATATTTTGCCTGCATGTATGTATGTCTGTGCGCCACATGTGTATCCAGTGCCTGTGGAGGCCAGAGGGGAGTCAGATCCCCTGGAGCTGGAGTTACAGATGGTTGGGAAATACCATGTGGGTGCTGGGAATTGAACCTGGGTCCTTTGCAAGATCAGCCAGTGCTTGTAACCAATGAGCCATCTCTTCAGGCCAAGTTTTTGTTTTTATTCATCCCAAAGTATTTTCTAATTTCCTTCATAATTTTTTCTTTGAGCTCAGTTTGCTAAAGAGTGTGCTTAATTTCCACATATTTGTGACTTTTCCAACTGCCTTCCTTCTGTTATTAATCTGATTTCATTCCTCTGTGGTTAGAGCACATACCATGTACAGTTCTTTGTTTGACTCATATCCTTTTAAATGTATTGAGACTTTCACAGCCACATATGGTCTGGCCCAGAGAATCTGTCCTACTTTTAAGAAGATTATATGCATGCTTTTGCATGGCATTTTAAAAATTATCAGTATTACATTTTTACTGTGTGTGTGTGTGTGTGTGTGTGTGTGTGTGTGTGTGTGTGTATGAATGGCAGCAGATATGTGGCGGTCAGGGGACAACTTGGGGGACTCAGTTCTGTCTTTCCAACGAGAGAGGTGGCATTTCGGTAAGTAGCTGTGAGATCTGATGGGTTTCCAGGGCATCCTCAGCTTGTCCTTTCGTCCTGTCGTTCTGTCCCTGGGTGGGAGTGGAGACTGCTGAGCTGTCTCGAAGGTGCCTTTGGTTCCTTCAGCTTGGCTCCGTGTATTTGGGGCTTTGGTGCACACACATGATTATAATAATGTCTCTCATATTTTGACTCTTTTCATCATAAGATCTTTGACTCATCGTTCAAGAGTACTTGCTGCTCTTCCCATGGACCTGGGTTCAGTTCCCAGCACCCCACATCCACGCACGGCCAGCACACTGCCAGCTGAGCTCCATTCCAACCCCACAAGTTTTCTGTCTTACTACACTGCCTCATCTGTCATTGTCCATTACCACCTGCAATTGGGTTGAGTAACACAAACGTTTTCTAGAGTGACATTCCAATTTCTTTGTCTTTTTTTCTTTTCTTTCTAGGTATTGGTGATGGTCCTACGGATGACCGTTAACATCTTAATTTAATAGAATATAATTTGAGCTACTACCAACATAATTTCAATAGCATATAAAAACTTTAGTCAAGCCAGGTGGTGGTTTGTGCACACCTTTAGTCCCAGCACCCGGGAGGCAGAGGCAGGCGGATCTCTGAGTTCGAGGCCAGCCTGGTCTGCAGAGTGAGTTCCAGGACAACCAGACTACACAGAGAAACCCTGTCTCAAAGAAAACAAAACAAAAAAACTTTAGCCAGTCATAATAGCAAGTGAGTGTGAGTGAGTGTAGTTCCAGTCCTTGGAGATGAACGCAGGAGGGTTTCAAGGCCAGGCTGGGCTGCATGAGACCCTAGCTTAGGGGGGAAAAATCTACCTTTCTATCACTCCTTCCCCTCCTGGCCCCTTGAGCCAGGACCCTTACACAGATCACATTTCTGAGTGTCCCAGTCAGCACCCTTTATCCTTTGTCTGTTTGAGGTTTTGGTTTTTCGGGACAGGGTTTCTCTGGGCAGCCCTGGCTGTACTGGATCTCCCTCTGTAGACCAGGCTGGCTTCGAACCCAGATCTGCCTCCATCCAACCAGTGTTCCCAACTGCTGAGCCATCTCTCCACCCCTCTGTGTTTCTACACGTGGATTTAAATTACTGTGCCCTGCCTTTTATTTTATTTAACCGGCTCTTGGGTCTTTTTTTCCCCCCTCAGCTATGGAGTTTGAGGTTTTTCAATTGAATCTCAACAGTGATGAAATCACTTGTATTGAGAGTAGATCCCAGCAAAAGATTTGGGGAGAGGAGGTTTTATCCCTGGCCTTGCTGGGGGACGCCGGGAAAGAGGGTTTGCTTGGTCTGCACTCTGACTTCCCCAAGCTGCCAGAGAGCAGCTCCCCTCAGTGCGGATCCGGCACTTCCAAAAACCGAAGGGCGGGCCCGGGCAGCCATGGCGTGGGGTCAGCTCACCAGGTAATCGCGCAGACACAGCATCGCACAGGGGCTGCTGCTGCCCACCCCCAGGGGCTGCAGCACCAGCAATGCTCCCCGGCAAGTGAATGGCGCCCCGCCCCCCCCCCCTGCACCGCCCCGGAGGGAGGAAAGGCCTCACCTCCCCCTGCCCCTCAGTGAGACCAACCCCATCAGCCTCCCACTCCACCCAGTGCCACAGCTCACGGGCCGCATGCAGGGTGCCATCAGCAGCCAGCACCTTCTGCGCAGGCTCTCGCGTGTCCTCCTTACCGCAACGGGGCCTGCCTGGCAGCTGCCTGCAGTCGCAGGTAAGCTCCCTCAAACAAGGCCCGAGTGCAGGCCTGCTGTGTGGCCTTCAGACGACTTACTGGCTAGGAGGTGGGAGTCTGGAAGGAACCTGGACCCGGCAAGGTACCCCTGCAGCGTGCTGGGGTTGGGGACATCAGAGAAGCTGCAAATTCACCCTGCTCCCAGGGAGGGAGGGCGGGGGTGGGCCAGAACAAGGTTTTAGAGGGCAAAGAAAGCAGCCAGCTGCTCAGGGTTGTGGTCCGTCCAGTCTCCACAGGCCGTGTGCTCCTGAGTGCAGGCACCTGAGGTCCTGTGCGCCTCCGGGGTCCCTGCAGGGGATCGCGATTCTGTCAGCTGGAGGGACGGATGGACGGACGGACGGACGGCCGGCCGGCTCAGCTGTTCAGAGTGCCACGTTCCTAACCACTGTGTCAGGTGACTCAGCCACCTGTAACTCTAGCTCCAGGGGATCTGGCCTCCTCGGGCACAGAGGCACACAGAAGTTCGTGCACACACACACACACACACACACACACACACACACTAAAAATCAAGCTGTATCAAGGACCCGCTCAGCCTCCAGTGATGGTCGTTCGTGAGGAAAACCTGAGGTAAGGCCGAGGCTGTGGCTCAGTTACCAGAGTGTGCCACCGGCCTTACAAACTAGGGTTCCGACCCCAGCGCATCACAGACTTGGAGGTGCGACTCCTTAACGCCAGCACACAGGAGGTGGAGGCAGGAGAATCACTGCCTCTGGCCACCTTCCTCTGTGGGGCGGGTTAGAGCCTCCCTCCTTGAGACCCTGTCTCAAAAAAATAATAAACAAAGAAAGCCAAGCCAGGCCTGGTGGCACATGCCCTTAGGCCGGGCACTGGGGACGCACTGTAGTTCTGGGGGTGAGAAGGGGCAAAGGGCGTCCCAAAGGCTGGGGGGGGGGGGTGAGAGGCGGGACAGACAGGTGGAGTGAGCCAGGAGTTTGTTCCCGCTGGGCTGGAGACTGAACGAGATTTTTAAAGATTTATTTATTTATTATGTATACAGTGTTCTGCCTGCATGTATGCCTGCAGGCCAGAAGAGGGCGCCAGATCTCATTACAGGTGGTTGTGAGCCGCCATGTGGTTGCTGGGAATTGAACTCAGGACCTCTGGAAGAGCAGTCGGTGCTCTTAACCACTGAGCCATCTCTCCAGCCCTTGAACGGGATTTTGATGAGTGAGTCTCGTGTCGTGTAGGGGCTCCACTGCCTGGCCTGGCCTGCCTGGGAGGCGAGGCCAGAGAGCAGGGAATGGTTGGGGTGGCTAGCTGGAGTCCTGCCTGCTGGCTACGGACAGCGACCCAGCCCTGGGGGCTGGATCAGCAGATGGGCCTGAGCTCCTTCCCTTCCCCCGGGCCGTTCCAGTCTCTCCAGCCCCTCGCCCCAGTGACCTGGCCTCGGCACTTACCTGGCAGGTGGCCCGTCCTCGAGTGAGGGGGTCCCAGCTTGGAGGTTACGCCTTTGGGGTCAGGCACAGACGAGCCGACCACAGAGAAAGGCGCTTCCAAGGGAAACTCCCAGAGGGCCTCGCGAAAAGTGATGCAACCCAACGGGGCTTGACCTGGAGGTGGAAATGAATAAGGGGATGAGGACCCTGGGGAAACCCAAGACTCCACCAGAGGGCGGAAGGCGACCTCAGGTGGCTGATTCGAGAGAGTCACCTCTTAGGGGTACCGGCATCCACAGCTAACGGGCATCGGTCCTTCGGGGGTTGAGACGCCACCCGGAAGGGGCTCAGCCTGATGGCAAGGATGGCTCCAGCATTGTTACACCTCACCGGGAGGAGAGGCGTTTTCAAAGGGCTCTAAGTAACCATTACTAAGGGATGCCAAGGGCGGCAGGATGGCTCAGTGGGTAGAGGTGCCTGCAGCCAAGTCTGATGGCCTGGGTTTGATCCCTGCCTCCTACATGATATAAGGAGGATAACTGCCTCCTGCAAGTTGTCGTCTGGCCTTCACACACACACACACACACACACACACACACACACACACACACACACACACACGATGCAATATTTTAAAAAGGTTTTTTTGTTGTTGTTTTTCGAGACAGGGTTTCTCTGTGTAGTTTTGGTGCCTGTCCTGGAAATCACTTTGTAGACCAGGCTGGCCTCGAACTCACAGAGATCCATCTGCCTCTGCCTCCCAAGTGCTGGGATTAAAGGCACGTGCCACCACCACCTGGCTTAAATATTTGAGATTTTATTTATTTATTATTTCATATTTATGAGTTTTTCGGCATGGATATCTGTGTGTGCTTACAGTGCCCACAGAGGACAGAGAAGGCATCAGATCCCCTGTAACTGGAATTTCAGAGGGTTGTAAGTTACCAGGTGGTTGGGGAATTGAACCTGGGTCCTCTGGAAGAGCAGCTAGTGCTCTTAACTGCTGAGCCATCTCCCTATCCTAAAAAAAAAAAAAAAAAAAAAAAAAAGCATTTTTAAAAATACTACTGTATGAGCTGGGCTGTGGAGGGACACTCTAATCCCAGGAGGCAGAGGCAGATGGATCTCTCTGAGTTCAAGGCCAGCCTCATCTACAAAGTGTGGTCCAGGACAGCCAGCCAGGTCTACACCGAGAAACCCTATCACCAAAAACCAAAAAGAAGCAAACAAAAAAAGATACCACAAAAAAGCAGGAAAACTGTGAACTGCCCTATACCATCTTCTAGCCAGGTATGGTGGCACACGCCTTTAATCCCCACACTCAGGAGGCAGAGGCAGGCAGATCTCTGAGTTCAAGACCAGCCTGGTTTATAGTGCGAGTTCCAGGACTATGGAGTGAGACTTTGTCTCTAAATAAATAATAATAAAAACATAGTCAGGCTGGAGGGATTCAGGCATCCATGAGGAGGAAAACAGATAGGCATGCTGGCATGCACACTACTCCACGCCTACCGTGCCGAGTGCCAACAACCGAAACCTGAGACACGCATGCCGCAGGAGTTCATCCGTGTGGGTGAGAGAGCGCAGACTCCAACTAGTACAGTCTGTGGAATGGGCCACGTGTGACTGCGGTGTTCAAGAGCAGGTGAGCCCATCTCAGGTGACAGAGACCTGAAGAGTGGGCGGCTGCGGGCACAGAGGCTGAAAGGGCAGCTCAGGGGCACAAGATGGGAGAGTGAGTGGAAGTATATGGCTGTCCACTGTATCTGAGGAGCATTTCGTTTCCACGTGGTTATTGTTCCTGGGTGACGGTCAGGTAACAAAGAGTACTGGAGGAAAGACCATTTTAAAACAAAATGTTTAGTGTGCGTGCATGTGTGTGTGTGTGTGTGTGTGTGTGTGTGTGTGCGCGCGCGTGCATGCGCTGGCAAGTGCGTGCAGGTGACAAGTGATTGCAGGTGCTCGCAGAGGCCAGAGGGGGGTGTTGGATCCCCTGGGGCTGGGTTGTGAGCCACCCAATGTGGGTGCTGGGAACCAAACTCTGGTCCTCTGCAAGAGAAGCAAGTGCCCTTAACCTGAGCCAGCTCTCCAGCCCCGAGATCTATTTAAAAATTCAAATGTATTTATTTCTTGTATGTGTATGGGAGTTCTGTCTGCATGTGTGTCTGTTCACCACGTATGTGCCTGGTGCCCTTGGAGGCCAAAAGAAGATATGGATCCCCTGACACTAGAGTTACAGCAATTGTGAGCTGCCATGTGTGTAATAAGGATCACACCTGGGTTCTCTGGGAGAACAGCCAGTGCTCTTGACTGCTGAGCCGTCTCTCCAGCCCCAAGACATAAGAGATTGTTTTTAATCCCAAGGGAGTGATGGTGTGAGGAGCTGGACCAACACACACACACGGCACTGCCCGGTAGTGGAGCACCGATGAGACCCGTGCAGCGGAGGGCAGAGACCCGGGCACACAGGTGCAGCGGAGTGGGGAGACCAGGGCACACAGGTGCAGCAGAGGGGGGAGACCCGTGCAAGCAGGTGCAGCAGAGGGGGGAGACCCATGCACACAGGTGCAGCAGAGGGGGGAGACCCATGCACACAGGTGCAGCAGAGGGCGGAGACCCATGCACACAGGTTGCAGCAGAGGGTGGAGACCCATGCACACAGGTGCAGCAGAGGGCGGAGACCCATGCACACAGGTTGCAGCAGAGGGTGGAGACCCATGCACACAGGTTGCAGCAGAGGGTGGAGACCCATGCACACAGGTGCAGCGGAGGGTGGAGACCCGTGCACACAGGTGCCCTAGGTCAGCAGAGAGAGGGCTGTGCGATGGAGTTCAGAGAATGAAGGAGAGGAGGGAGAGGGTGCCGAAGCACTAAGATGCAGGCAAGCAGAGAATTCTGGGCCAGGATGGCCAGTCCCGGAGGGACGAATGGGGTCTGACATCTGTTCTTCTCACCCGGGTTGTAACTGTGTGACTGTTGCCAGCAAATGTTCTTGCTGGGGAGGAGCAGCCACTGCCAGCCTGGGAAGGAAGTAATACATGGAGAACCAAAGAGGGAGCTGCTTCTCACCCCCAGGGACCCCAGAAAGATGGGCTCACGAGGCCTGACTGCAAAGAGGCCGGCTAAGCCAGTGGGCAAAAGCTCTTCTGTGAAGGGCCAGACCGCGTGCCTTTCAGGTCCCTGGGTCCCCACAGCGGGTACCCAGTGCTGCCCTCTAGTGGGAGCTCGGAAGGCTGCCTGATGTGCCCAGCACAGCGTGGCCAGACTTTAAGGCTGTGCCTCAGTCCAGATGCACATGGGGTCTGGAAGGATAGCCTAAATCACGATAGTCATGTGCCTATCAAAAATACACCTCAGGATCTGGAGAGATGGCTCAGCGGTTAAGAGCATTGGCTGCTCTTCAGAGGACCTGGGTTCAATTCCCAGCACCCATGCGGAGGCTCACAACCATCTGTTCCAGAGGACCCAATGCCCTCTTCCAACTTCTAAGGGCGCCAAGCATGCAAGTAGTATGCATGCATACATGCAGGCAGAACACTCATACATATAAAAATATTAGATATAAATATAATTAAAGTATGAGAGGCATGTGCCTATCAAAAATGCACTATGCAGGGACTGGAGAGATGGCTTAGTGGTTAAGAGCACTGGCTGCTCTTGCAGAGGACCCAGGGTTGAGTCCCAGCACCCACATGGCACCTCACAACTGTAACTCCAGTTCCAGGGGATCTGATGAGGACATCAGGCACACATGTGGTACACATACATGCGGGAAGTCAAAACACACATAAAAATAATACACGCATGTATCAGGATGTCCACGTTCCTGTCAGAAAGCTCTGGGCTGAGCATAGGACCACTGTCTGCAATCCCAGCACCGGAGAGTGGGAGACAGGGGGTCAGCAGTTCAAGGCCAGCCTCAGCTGGATAAGGAGTCTGAGGCCAGCCTAGGCTACATGAGATAAGATGAAGTAAGTCCGCCTCCAGCCAGGCAGCAGCCAGATGGCATGCATGCCTGCAAACCCAGCACTCAGGAGGCTGAGGCAGAGGATGGAGGGCTCCAGGGGAAGTCTGGGCTGTGTCACGAGACTCTTCTGAAGCAAGTGACCAGCCACTGAACTAACTCACAGTCGGCAGGATCCTAGATCAATGCACAAGAACTGTGGGTTTTCTATGTGCTAGGAATGGACAATCCAAGATAAAGAAACGAACAAAAACGTTCCAGAGCCAGGTGTGGCATTGGGCCCTACGATCCCGGCACAGGAAGGAAGGGTCAGGAGACTGAGTTCAAGACTGTCCTCAGCTACAGAGTGAGTGTCAGCCCCGCCTGGCTGTATGACAGCCTTCTCAAAAACAAACAAACAAACAAACAAACAAACAAACAAAAAGATGAAATACGGAAGCTGGCCATGGGCCAGAAAGATGCCCTGAGTTCAAGTTTAATCCCCCCCACATTATGGGACACCTCTCCTCAGAGTAATTCTTAATATTTATTTATTTATTTATTTATTTATTTATTTCTGAGCAGTGATGACACATACCTTTAATCCCATCACTCGGGAGGCAGAGCCAGGCAGATCTCTGTGAGTTCAAGGCCAGCCTGGGTTACAGAGCAAGATCCAGGACAGGAACCAAAACTACACAGAGAAACCATGTCTCGAAAAACAAAACAAAAACAAAAATACTGTTTTTAAAGCCAGACATGAAAAGCTGGGCAATGGTGGCATACACCTTTAATGCCAATACTCAGGAGGCAGAGGCAGGTGGATATTTGTGAGTTCGAGGCCAGCCTGGTCTGCAGAGAAACCTTGTCTTCAAAAACCAAAAAAGAAACAAAGCCAGCCGTGACTGCATGCTCCTGTAACCCCAGCACTGACAGACAGAGGTGGCAGGCAACAGAGGAGACATCCAAAGCTGTCCCCTGGCCTCTGCATTCTCACACGGGAATGGATAGATGTCCACACTCATGTGTATATATTACACACACACACAAATTAAAACTAAAAGTGAAAATAAAATACAGGGCTGTGAGCAGCGCTCTGTGGTGGAGCCTAGCATGTGTGAGCCCCTTAGGTTCAATTCAACCCCACAGGAAGAAAAGGAAAAAAAAAAAACCCGCGTGAAGATGTGCTCAGAAAGCCTCTAGCCATCATCTCAGAGAATAAAGGCCGAAGGGAACCAGGGGACACCCTGTGTCTGTGGATCAGAAAACTCGGTTTGACGCCAGAAATCCTCCAGCTAAACGGTTGATGCAATGGCTCCCAGAATTTCCACTTTGTTGCTATTTGATTTATTTTTATGAGTGTTTGCCAGCGTGTATGTCTGTGTACCATGCATGCAAGTGCTCAGGGAAGCCGGAAGGGGGCGTCAGTTAGGGACAGTTAGGAGCCACCGGGTAAGTGCTCTTAACCACAGAGCCATCTTTCCAGTGCCATGGTTGCCGTTTTGAGGCAGGGGATCATGTAGGCCAGGCTGACCTCCAGCTCTCTCTGTAGCTGAGAATGACCCGGAACTCCTTCTTTTAACATTGATTTTTATTTGTTTGCGTGCATGTGTGTGGGGGGGGGGGGTGGTGTGGTGTATGGTGTGTGTGTGCACGCTCATGCATGCATGTGTGTGTGCCATGTGTGTGCAGGTTACCTCAGAGGCCAGAAGAGAGCATTGGCTCTCCTAGAGCTAAAGTTTCAGGCAGTTGTGAGCCACTCAGCTTAGGTGCTGGGAACAGAACTCGGGTCCTCCGGGAGAGCCGGAAGGGTTCGCCACAGGGCCATCTCTCCAGCTTCAGCCGGGATCTCTCGGCCCTCGGAGTCCACCTCCCGGTGCTGGGACTGTACGTGTGCCCGCCACTTTCAAAGTGGTGCTGGGAAAACGGAGCATCACATGCCCCACACTGACCAGCTGAGGCATCGCCCCTGGTCCTGACAAGTCCACAGGTGTGGGGTGCTGCCGTAAGGACCCCAGGCAGCTCGTTTGGGACTCGCTAATAGGTCTGAAGTCACTGCCACTGCCCAGCAATCTCTGAAGGATTGGAGAACATTTCTTCCCACGGAGCCTGGCTGCAGGTGCCTTGAGGAGAGCTTGGGAAAATTCTGATATGCGACGGCTCATGACATTTTGCCAGATCCTGTCTCAAAGGCCTTAAGGTGGAGACCTTTGGGGAAGAGACCCCTCCTGGCCAGGTGGCAGGAACAGAAGGGGGTCAGGGGGAGCAGAGGAAGCAGCTTCTACCCATGTGGGGGTGGGGGTGGGGATCAAGTGCTCAGGAGAATTAGAAGGTGGGGGAGATATCACAGGCAACATCCCCCCCCACCCCCGTCTGTCCCAGGCCTTGTTCTGAGGTTGGAGAGACAGATGGGGATTAGGGGCAGGGAGGGGGCAGCAGGCTGCTGTGATGAGTCTTGTAAGCAGGGATGAAGCCTAATGAGATTAGTCCTGGAGAAGGCCGCAGAGGGGGTGTGCAGGGCTGTGAGGAGCAGGAGGCCAGGCCCGCCAGGCTGTGAGGGGCTGTGAGGAGCAGGAGCCCGGGCCGCCTGTCTGTGCAGGGCTGTGCAGCATCCCCACATGCATTCAGGGGTCTCCCTAGAGGTCTTAGGGAAACCAGACTGCTCACCCATCTCGTCTACCCCAGGGCATAGAGTTTTCCAGAACTGTGACTCCTGCTGACCCCTTTCCAGACAAATGAGGGGGAAGTGAGAAGCCCAGATCTGATGTTGTCTGCAGAGCTTGGCGTGGGGGCAGAGCTTCCATTCGGAGGAAGATTGGGAGGAAGATTGCAGCCCCCGTCCGCCCCACCAGGAAGACAGTAAGGCAAGCCACCACAGCCGTAAGAAAGAAAACCCAGGGCTGGGCGTGTGGCTCCTGACATCACAGGCCCTACCCCATCTCCAGAGTCACATAAACGTCTTTCGGGGTACATACCTGTCACCCCAGCTCTTGGGAGACGGGCACGGGAGGACCAGAAGGTGGAAGTTATCCTTAGCTACATAGTGAGTTCAGGGCCAGCCTGGGCTACATATGACCTTGTGTGGCTGGGTTTCGTTGTTAACCTGACACAATTAGGTCATCTGGGATTTGAGAAAAACGCCTCTGTCAGAGTGGCCTATGGGCGTGTCTGTGGGGCCTTCCTGATTAATGACTGATGTGGGAGGGCCCAGCTCACTGTGAGTGGTACCACCCCTGGGCAGATGGTCCTGGATGATGTAAGAAAATAGGCTTGCCAGGCATTGTGGCGTACGCCTTTAATCCCAGCACTCAGGAGGCAGAGGCAAGCAGATTTCTGAGTTTGAGGCCAGCCTGGTCTACAAAGTGAGTTCCAGGACAGCCAGGGCTACACAGAGAATATCTCTCTCTCTCTCTCTCTCTCTCTCTCTCAAAAAAAAAGAAAGAAAGAAGAGAAAAGAAAAGAAAGAAAAAGTCTAACTAGGACAGACCTTATCTCAAAGAAATGAATAAATAAATATAAAAGCAAGTCAACCCAGAATAAATTTGAAAAGTTGGGGACAGTGGTGTATGCCTGTGATGTCAGCACTCAGGAAGCTGAGGCAGGAGGACTAAGTCAGGACTAACCAGGGATACATAGTAAGGAACGGTTCCGAAAAACAAAAAAGACTGAACTGGGCCCCAGCAGTCACGATGGTAAGAAAGAGAGATCGCCACAAGTTCAAGGCTAACCTGAGCTACACCATGACGGTCTCCAATATGTAAATAAATCAACATGAAGAGGCTTGGAGACAGCCCAGTGCGTAAGAGCACTTACTGCCTAAGCGTGAGGACCTGAACTTCAGACCCAGCAGCTACAGAAGAGCTCAGGCTATGTGCACCTGTACCCCAGGTCCAGATACAGGGGATTGCCAAGGCTAGCCCAAGGACAGCAAGCTCCAGACTCAGTGAGAGACTCTGTCTCAAGAAAGCAGAGGTGAGCGCTATGCTAGTGGATATGAAGGGCTTGAGTTTTTTCTTAGGGTATTTTGTACTTTATGTGTGTGATCTTTAGCCTGCATGTGTGTCTAGGCACCATGTGCCTGCAGTACCCATGGCGGCCAGGAGAGGGCATCAGGTCCCCTGGAGTTACAGATGTGTATGAGCCGCCCAGAGGGTGCTGGTATCAGAACTGGAGTGGTCTTTACCACTGAGCCATCTCTCCAGCCCCCAGGGCAATGAGTTTAAAGATGTCTGTGTCACATGGTCACACTTCTATATAAAAACAGCGGCAAAGAAACCGGACACACGCACGAGTGTCTCTGTGTGCATGCCCTGAAAGGTCGAGAGGATGCCTCAGGAGAACATGGTGACGGCGTCATTTCTTAGGCAATTTCAGATTTATTGTCTTTGTAGACCAGGGTGGCCTGATCTCAGACTCACAGAGATCCACCTGCCTCTGCCTCCCAGGCTGGGAGTAAAGGCGTGCACTGCCGCACCCAGCCTTTAATTTGATTTTCTGTGAATACTCATGGGCAAGGGTGGGTTTGAGGTGTGTACCTGTGCACATAGAGACCACAGCTAACCAGCTGGCTAGGCCGGCTAGCCAGTGCGCTCAAGGACATGCCTGTCTCTCTCCTACATAGTTAACGTTACTCACATCACCAAGCCCAGCTTTTGTGTGAATGCCAGAGATCGGAACTCAGGTTCTCCTGCCTGTACAGAAGGTTCTTCACCAACTGAGCCGTCTCCCCAGCCCCGACTGCGCGAAAAGTAGGTATGGGCAGCAGAGGCAGGCCTTTTGAGACAGAGTGATGGAGTCAAGGCAAAAGCTGGTCACCTTTTCTGCCCTGGGGTCGGGTCCCCTCCAGCCTGTTCCTTCTGAATCTCATTCAGCAACACACACCCCTTTAAAGACAGGCTCTTACTTTTAGCCCAGGCTAACCTCAGACTCAAGTTTAAATGAGAAGTCTGGCTTGCTTTCATTAACACATACGGGCTGGGGAGACAGACCCTCAGCAGATAAGAGCGGCTTTTGCAGAGAACCGGGGTTCGATTCTCAGCACCCACATCAGATGGCTCACAACCACCTGTAACCCCAGTTCCAGAAGATCTGATACCCTCTGACCTCGTAGGCACCTGCATGCACATGGTACACATAAACTTATGCAGGCAGGCATGCACGCGCACAGACACACACACACACACACACACACACACACATACTCGAATATATAAGTACAACTAATAAATAACTCTTAAAATTAAAAAGATGAACACATAAGATGGACTGGGCTGAACTCTTGTCCAGTGTTCGTAAAGCCCTAGACATGATCACAGGCACCCCATAAAACTGGGCATGGTGCTGCATGCCTGTAATCCCCTAACTGGGGAGGTGGAGGCAGGAGGATCCAATGTATGAGCATGAACTTCTCACTGGTTTTTGTATGTCCTTGCGTGTGCGTCTACACTTCACAGAAGAGTCTTAAGGAAAGTCCTGGGCCGGTGAAGTGGTCCTGCAGGTAGAGATGCTTGCCACTAGGCCTGATGTTACAACCCTGAGACCCACGCAGTGGGGCGAGGACAAGTTGTACTGTGGCGTGCACCCACGGGATGCTCATTCACAGGCTCTCGTGGGTACACACACACAACTAAGTAAGTAAATGTATTTTTTAAAAGGCCTTCAACGTTCTAATAGAGGCTACCACAGTAATGCTCGGGTCTGTTCCAAGTAACAGAAAGCAATTGACACATGAATCTCAAATCCTGATTCACCTGTCTGAAAATTCCAGGGTGTTTTAGGAATAGCTGTGTATTTGTCTATTTTTTATTGCTGTAACAAATGGCCCAAAAGCTGAGTAACCTGGTAAAGAAAAGGGGTTTATTTGGCTCAATTTTGTAGTCTGAAAAATCTAATAGGAAATCAGCCCCCGTCAGTTTAGTCTTTGGTGGGGAACTCAGGGTGGATGTCACACAGAGGGAGATCAAACCAGAGGGTTCCTGCTGGACGAGCGGGGTCCCATGATCCCACCACCTCCAAACAGTCACACTGAGGACCACCCTCCCAGCCTGCGGGCCAGTGGTCACCAGAGCAGAAAACTCATGTCCCCGTCTCCAGGGCCTTGGGAATGGTCCTCCCTGCACTGCCGCCCCGTGCTTACCTTTGACCAAGTACTGGGTCCTGCAGTGACTCAGGCCCTGGTCTGGAGGCAGGTGGAGACAGGCGCCTGGGCAGGAAGCGCCACCAGCCGAGGTCTGAAGCAGGTCAGAGAAGAGGTGTGGCTGGGGACGTGCGAGGCGGATGGGAGGAGGCTGTCCTCGGAAGGATGGAGGCTCGATTGTGATTTCAGAGGTGGGGCAGTTTCGAGTGTGACAGGACCAGGGTGCGGCTGTGGCATCAGGTCGTGGAGGTGTGGGAGCCACGTGCCAAAACTTCACCAAGAAGGGAGAAGCCTGAGGATGTCGGGGCCACATGACTCACAACAGCATCTGACTCAAGAAGCCAGCTCAGTGGCCTGGGGTCATTAAAACCAGTCCAGGGCTGGGGGCTAACTCAGTGGGCAAGGGGGCTTGTTGCTCGGGCACGAGGTCCAGAGTTCAGATCCTGGTGCCAACATAAAAGCTGGGCATGGCCTCTTGCCCTGCAGCCCCACCTGAGCATTAATGATGGTTTTAATGTCAACTTGTCATAAATTAGAATCACCTGCCTAGGGAGCCCCACCTGAGGAAGTGTCCAGGTCGCCTTCATGGACCGACCGAGCCGTGGGCCGCCCTGTCCCGCACAGTCCGGTGCAGCCCGAGGAGGAGCGCCGCTCCGGTGAGCGCTTGGTCTCCCTCTTGCCACAGAGGCAGTTTGTCTGTTGTGAGGCCAAGTCCTTCCCTGATGCACAGCCAACCTGTCCCTGCTTTCGTCAAAGCCCAGGGACCAGCAGCTCTCCAGGTCCTTGCGGGCTTCCTCTGGGCAGGCGGGGACAGCTGAGACTCCGCCCTGTGGACTGAGTTACTCCAGGTTCTCTGCTCTCAGGTGTGCTACTGCCGCTGTTACTGGTTTAAAGCTGACTTAAAAAGTATGCGTGTGCTTACACACCTACACCTACACTCACACACACTCACCTACACTTACAATCATGCATACACACATGTGGGCACACACACACTCACATACACTTGCATTCACTCATATACACTCACACACACAAACACTCATACATACAATCATGCATACACACACACACACACACACGGGCACACACGGGCACACACACACACATTCACTCACATACACTCATACACATATTGCTCACACACACATATACTTACACTCACTCACACATACACTCTTGTGTACACACACACACACACACACACACACACCGTTTGACTGCTGTAGACTAGCTCTGGGAACACACATTGCAAACACCCCTCAAGAGTCCATGCCTTTTCTTCTCAGCCACGCAGGAGCCGGGCTGCCTCTGCCTCTGCCTCTGCGGGGTTAGGATCTTGGACCAGGTGAGCTGATTCCCTCTTGGGACCCATTTCCACAGACATTACGATCCAGTGCTTGGCCCTGTGCCAGGAATGTGAATGTTTCTTAAGAACCTGGGGAGGGGGGGCTGAGGCAGGTGGATCTTTGAGTTCAAGGCCAGCCTGGTCTACAGAGAGATCCTATCAAAAAAGAACCTGGGTGCCATTTCTCACCCAGCAGGTTCAGGACCAGCCTTCCCAAGGGCCCCTCAGGGGTTAGGAGACCCAGGGCCTGGGTCACTTCCTTTGCCAGTGACCAGAAATGTCTGTCTTCACTCCCAAAAGATGAGACCCAGGAAAGGAAGGATGGGGAAGGAAGGGAGGAGGGAGGATGAAGAAAGAGAGAAGAGGGAGGAGGAAGGAGGATGAGGAAGGAGGAAGAAGGAGGAGGAAGTGCTTCATCAGCCTCTTGAGCAGTGGTCTCCTCCACGGGTGGGTTCTGCCTCCCCCTGGTGGTGATGCTGAGAAAGTGCAGCCCCGCCTGGACCCATCCTCATCCCCGTCAGGACGGAAGCCACCTGGTGGTGAGTCCTGGGGTGGGGGGGTCCCACAAACCCTTTCTGTTCTGTGGTCATCTGGGTCCAGATGCTGAAGGCCGCCCTGTTGGACTCCGAGAGAGACCTAGCCTGGCCAATTTCTAACTCTTTTTACGCGAATGGGGAGAGATTGAGACAGGGTCTCATTCTGTAACCCGGGTTGGCCTGGAACTCACAGCAATCCTCCTGCCTCAGGAGCTGGGATTATAGGTGGGGGCTCCTGCCCCGCTTTAACAGGTGTGTAGGAAGGTGTGCTAACTGGGGCCTTACAGACAGCCTCACTGTTAGCAGAGCTAAGTGGGCAGAGCCTGGGCCCTGGCAGCCCTCAGCCAAGCTGCTAGCTGCTCTCAAGAGGCCGACTAAACGGACTAGCAGACTAGGCACCGTGGCACACTCCTTGAATCCCAGCACTCAGGATCAGAGGCAGGTCTCAGTGAGTTCAAGGCCAGCCAGAGGTGCATGGTAAGACCCTGTCTCAAAATAAATAATAAATACTCACAATGACAAGCAGCAGAGAAAGATTTCCTCATCGGGGCCACACTGAGATGAGAAAGGGGCCCCGTGATCCCGAGTCCATCTTTGGGGTCCTGATGTGGGGTTCAGGTTTCATGGAGGTCATGAGGTGTGCTTAGCTAAGCCGTCCTGGTCAAAGTGTGGCCTGCCCGTCACTGACCAGGGGCTCTCCGGGCTCCAGTCTCCGGCAAGGCGGCCTGACCCTTGTCAGAACCCTGTGAAAATGTCTTCCTGGGAGACAAGTTCCCTCTAGCTGGTGCCAGGCTTCCTCGGCCTTTTCTTTCTCTCAGGATAAGATCGCTGGGGGAAATTCCAGTTCTTTGGGGACCATTGTCATGGAAGTCTGATGGCCAGAGGGGGTGGCGCAAGATGCTCTTTGGGAGGACATTACATCGTCAGTCCCCAAAACCTCCAAGGTGAAGCAGCTTGAGGAATGAGTAATTTGAGGCTCGGAAGAGGTGAGTAAAGTCACCGAGCTAGGGACATGGTCGAGTCCCCTGCTCGAGGCTGTGTCACAAGGCGTCTCCACTAGGGGTCCCCACCCCGCCTGACCATCAAATTTAACCTGCAGAGCCTTAAAGGATGCTGTCGATGTGGGGGTGGCATCAGAAGGCTCCTCAGGGGCCCTTACCTGGCTCCTCGGGCTGTACCCCGGCATTCTTGTTTCCTTGCCCTGGGACTCTGCCCTCTGGCTGGTGGTCACGGCACACTGCTGGGTTTTCACACACACGGGTGTGTCCAGCTCTGCCGTGAGCTCGGTGGGTGAGCCACGCTACCTCCCTGTAAAACAGGCACCGGAATACCTGTCACCCAAGCAGCTTAGTGAGGGAGCATCCCAAAGCCGGGGTACAGGACGCCCACAAGCTCTGCATGGATGCCGCAGCTCCTGTCTCCCCAGTTCTGCGACACTCAGTCTTCCTGTGGCTGCTGGCAGCTCCCCAGTGTGAGAAGAAGCCCTCTTTTCCTGTTCAGGATTCCTTCTCCCTCAGGGGAGGGCTGTCCCAGAGAGCACTGCCCAGGGCAGGCACAGGACTCCAGCAGGCCAGTTGGAGTCACGGGGCTCACGGCACAGGCTGTGGACCATTCAGGGTGAGCCACATTGCGGGTCTGCCTGCAGTAGGTGTTAGCTGGGCTTGGGTGTCTGTCTGCTGCCGTCCGTAGTCAGTCCTCCCGGCCTTTCCTGAACCCTTAGTCCTTATTTCACTCGAGGCCTCTGAGGCTCAGTGGGAACAATGTCCAGGGGGCAGCTGGGTCAAGTTCACGGACTCCCCAAGTGAACGTCACTCATAGCAATGTGGCTCTGACAGTTCTCGGAGGATGGAAATGGGAGACAAGGAGTGAGACAGACTCCCAGAAGGCAGACAGACAGTGCAGAGGGCCATGGCTGGGTAATCAAGGTGGCGAATTTCCAAGATGGCTGCCGTCTTCCTCACCCTCCTTCATCTCCCGCCAGCAGGCCCCCTGCTGATGGACTCGCCAAGTTCCAGGGCACAGTCGTGAAATACTACAGTTCTGGGCCAATCACTGTCCTATCGGTCTTCAAACAGGCCAGCCCTAACGTAGGGCAGGAAGCCCTTCAGAGGCTTTAGAAACACCCAGCCCTCGGGAAGAGACTGGCGATTGTCAGCTTTCCCAGCTGCCCCACCCCTGCTCAACAGAGGGTCTTGTTCTCTGCATGTGTGTGGTGCATGTGTGTGGTGCATGTGTGTGCTGCATGTCTGCTGCATGTCTGCTGCATGTCTGCTGCACGTGTGTGCTACATGTCTGTTCCATGTCTGCTCCATGTGTGTGCTATATGTGTGCTGCATGTCTACTGCACGTGTGCTGCATGTGTTACATGTGTGTGCTGTGTGTGTGCTGCATGTCTGCTGCATGTGGGTGTCTCCTTGCCCCCATAACTGCCTTTCTTCGTCTGCTGATTCTGTCTGTGCGTGCGTGAGATTTCTCTGCGACTACTTGTTAGGCTTTGGATCTTTCCTGCTTTTTAATTCTTTAACTGGCAGAGAAAATGAACCCAATCCAGACCCCTAGACTCTATCGTTTTGGGGAGGCTCATCTCAGATTTCTGCTGGGGACGGTATCATTACAACCCAGGCCAGCAGGGCTCACACTCAGCAATGCCATGAACGGATCTTTGACCAAGATGTTCCATGGTTCTTTTGTGGGGAGGACAGGGGCATTGAAACAGGGTTTCAAGGTGTAACCTTGGCTGTCCTGGAACTCACTCTGTAGCCCAGGCTGGCCTCAGACTCGGAGATCCACCTGCCTCTGCCTCCCGAGTGCTGGGATAAAAGGCGTGTGCCACAGTGCCGGCTTATTACACAATTCTCGTATGTCAGGTTAAACTGCTTTCAAGTAAAAAGTAATAACAAAACCTTGTAAATTGCCTGGCCCCGTTGAGATCACAGATCTCCGATCTGATCTGAGATCACAGACCCACAGTGCACTTTGAACAGAGACAGGGGCTGAGGTCACAGAGGTGGGATGAGTCTTTGCTGTCTTTGCCTGGTACAACTTGGTCTCAGCTCATTTTTCAAAGCCAGGGTCCCAGGTAGCCCAGGCTGGCCTCAAACTCTATGTAGCCAAGAATGACTCTAAACTCCTGATCTCCCTGCCTCCGCCTGCTGAGTACTAGAATTAAAGGGCCCATTTGTGCCAGAGGTCCATGTCTGGAAACCCTGCAAAGTCTGGACTTGGTTCTCTGCGGCCAAGCCAGAGGAAGAGAAAGCCAGGACTGCAGGATTCAGTTCACTTCTAAATCTCACTTAGAAAGTGAGGTGCTTTGGATGGGAAATGTCCCCCAGAGGCTCAGCAATTTGAACATAAGTGGTCCCCAGTTGGTGGAACTGTCTGGGGAGAGGAGGCAGCCTGGGTAGAGGGATGTGTCCCAGGACAGGCTTTGGGGATGTGCTAGGCAAGCGCTCTATCAAATTTCCAGAGGTGTATGAGAGGCTGTGTCACGCCCCGCGACCTCACGATCCTCACTACCGGGGCGCATAGGTTCCACTCTGCTGCGACCTCTCAGGGGTCCCTTCAGCTGGCTACAGAGGCAGCTGTGGGCCACAGCTGGGCTGGACTCAGACAGCCTGTCCTAGGTCCTGATCCCTTCCTGTCGGCCAGGGAGAGACAGACAATGACCTGTGTGCATGCGAGGCAGGTTCTGGGCCACTCACACAACCTTTGCAGCTGCTAATCGGGGCAAGCGCTGCAAGGACGCAGAGGGCACACCTCCGCAGAGCACAGCTGCAGGCAGTCTGGGGTTCCTGCTCTGCACGGATGGGGCAGTGCTCCCCAAGGGTGCTCCTGGAGGTGAAAAGCCCCCCGGAAGGAAGTGATCCTTTGAATGAGCAAACCAATTTTCTAGATGATGAAGCTGCAACCAGGAGGTTGTCCGTGGTCACCAGGCTGACAGGAGATCCCTCCTCAGCCCCTGAGGTTGAGTCCCCGGGCTGGGGGACCACCGGTTTCGGTTTCCTGATCCGTGCCAGGATGGATATGGGATCTGCCAATAGAGGACCCCGGGAGCAGGCGCCTCACAGGGTTGTTAGAATCAGTCTGTTGTTAGAATTCCCCGATGTTACGGAGGAAGGTCATGTGTCTAGTGGCCTTTCAAAGCTAGGGACTAGAATTAACAAGAAGATACCAGGAGGGGGTCTGGAGAGATGTGCAGTTAAGGGCACTCCCTTTTCTTACAGAGTACTGGATTCAGTTTCCAGCATCTACAGACGGCTCACAGCCATCTGTAACTTCCTGACCCTGGTGACCGAATAACATCCTCTCTCCACCCCTCAGAAGGCAGGCATGTGGCACATGAACGTTCGTAAGGATAAAACATTCACACACAAAATGCATAAATATTGCCCTCTAAAATGAGATTGTAAAAATTAAAAATACCAGGCACATAGTAGGTGTTTTGTTGATAGTCTGAATGGACTGAGAGCAAGCTGTGTGGCTTTAGGCAAGTGGACAACCTCTCTGAGACATGCGAATGTGTGACTAAGAGGAACTTGGGGGACTAGGCAATCTTTGTCTTCTGAAAGTCAACTCAATTCAGAAAGCAGCTGAATTCATGTGGAACTGAGTCTGGTGACTAAGGCCAGGGGTCCAGTTGAGAAATGTCCCTTTGAGTTCTACGCAATGTGTAATTATAGAGGCCAAGCCTGTGTGGCCTCGGCCCAGGAGGCAGTCAGATCAAAGTACCTGGTGCTTATCTGTGTCCCAGGCTGCCTCTTGTCCCTGCACTGGACACTCCAAATCCTAAAGTCACCTCTGACCCAAACCTGGGTGTCCTTCCCACGCCTCCGGCCACCAACCCTGGGGCTGCCCCTGCCTGCACCACTGTAGGGAATTAAAATGCTGCTGTCACCGGGCGGTGGTGGTGCACACCTTTGATCCCAGCACTTGGGGGGCAGAGGCAGGTGGGTCTCTGAGTTTGAGGCCAGCCTGGTCTACAGAGTAGGTTCCAGGACAGCCAGGGATACACAGAGAAATCCTGTCTTGGGGGGGAAAGTTGCTGTTAGTTCTACTCAAGTTGACTCAAATAATTGTTTTCTTTTTTAAAAGATTTATTTATTTTTATGTGTATTGTTGTTTTCCTGCTTGTATGTCTGTGTGAGGATGGAACTGGGGTTACAGACAGTTGTGAGCTGCCATGTGGGTGCTGGGAAGTGAACCCTGGTCCTCTGGAAGAACAGTCAGCCCTCTTAACCCCTGAGCCATCTCTCCAGCCCTATTTACTTTTATTTTTAATGTTAGGTTTATTGAGCATGTATGTGTGTGCGCACGTGCACACGCGCACTCACGCGCACACGTTCCATGCACATGTGGAAGTCAAGAAGACAACTTGCTGGCCTTGGTGATTGCTCCCACCGTGTGAATTCTCGAGACTGAACGAAGGTCTTCAAACTTGGCACCAAGCATGTTTACCCATCGGGCCATCTTGCCAGCCCTTGTTTTTTTGTTTTGGGTTTTTTTTTATTAAAATTATTAATTGTTCAATTTGCAAAGGTTGCTGTTTTTGTTTTGTTTTGTTTTTTTAAAGATTTATTTATTTATTATGTATACAGAGGAGGGCACCAGATCTCATTACAGATGGTTGTGAGCCACCATGTGGTTGCTGGGAATTGAACTCAGGACCTCTGGAAGAGCAGTCGGTGCTTTTAACCTCTGAGCCATCTCTCCAGCCCTGTTTTGGGTATTTTTTAAGATTTATTTTTTATTAATTTTTTTTGGAGGGGCTAGAAAGATGGCTCAGGTGGTTAAGAGCACTGGCTACTCTTGGAGAGGACCCAGGTTCATTTCCCAGCACCTACATGGCAGCTCACACCCATCTGTAACTCCTGCCTGAAGGCACTAGCCAGAGTTACATAGTAAGACCAGGAAATAATTAAATAGACAAAATGCACAATGGCATACACCTGTAATCCCAGTACTTGGAAGAGGGAGGAGGAGGAGGATCAAGATTTCAGCTACATAGTGAGTTTGAGGCTAGCCTGTGCTACCTGATAGCCTGTCTAAAAAAAAAAAAAAAAAAAAAAAAACCCTAAAACAAGAATGATAATAAAAACACAAGAGAAAGGTCTGAATTTGGACCTAATTCCGCAGCTTCTCTCTAGCTGACACCAAGTAAAGCAAGTCACTTTGTGTGTCCCCCAGACTCAGTTTCTCCACCTGTAAGGTGTAAGGTGGAGATCGTCTCTGGCCCAGCTCCATATTGACACCTGTGAGCATCAGGTGAGATAAAGAACGTTCTGTGAGATCAAGCCCTGATCAGGATGTGTGACATGTGTGTGTGTGGGGGGGAGGTTGGGGGGACAGAGGGCCCGAAGAAGGGCACACAGTGGCTGACTACCGAGTGCTCCCAACTGTCCACACCAGGCAGGTTCCACACCACCATTAAACCCATTTTGTAACTGAGGGACGGGCTCAGGAGGCTGAGGAAAATACCCAACATGCCAACTCTTCAGTGGCCGCACGCCTTCCACACACCAGGCTGTCGGTGACCCCAGCCCGTGTCTTGCTGACTGCCTCCCGTTATTGTTTCGGGTCTGGAAGCTCTGGGGACCCCTTAAACGAACCTCTCCCTTTGCAGTCCTCATACCAGTAGCCTAAACGCTGCCGACTTTAAGGCTGTATCTCAAGCCCAGACAGCAGGGCACGCCTGTAATCCTTACTTGGGAGGCAGAGGCAGGCAAACCTCTGGGAATTAGTTCAAGGCCAGCCTGGTCTACACAGTGAGTTCTAGGTCAGCCAGGGCTACAGAGTGAAATCTTGACTCAAAATTAATTAATTAATTAATTAAAAAATAAAAATACAGCTGCCAAATGGCTCAGAAAGGGCACTTGCTGATACCCACAAATTAATTCATTGTCCCTTGGACCTCTGTACACATGAACATGGCATGTGTGCCACCCACACATGCAATAAATAAACGTCAACATTTAAAAATAAGCCTATCTCAGGCTGAATATGGTGTCAATGCCGGCAATCCCGGCACTCAGGAGCCTGGAGAATTTTGGCTTCCAGGCCAGCCTGCACCGGGAGACCCTGTCTGGGGAGTTGGGGACATCACGGAGAGGCAGGCTAGCCCTTTACTCTCCAGCACCCTCCCCCGCCGCCTCTGACAGGGTCCACAGGGACGTGCCTGAGCTGGGTGCTTCAGGCTGCTGTGCAGAGGAGAGCTGGGGGTGCAGACCCTCCCCTCAGTGGCGGAGTCCATGGGCTGACGCGCTTGTCCTCAGAGGTGAGTCCTGTGGCCTCTAGTCCTGCGCAGGTGGGGAGAAGCTGAGCTGAGATTAGCTAGTGAGGGGGAGAGGGACACGGCACCCGAGAGGAGGAGTGACTGTGACAGACGACAGGCGCACCATGCCACTGCAGGAGGAGACCCTCCGGGAAGTGTGGGCCTCAGACAGGTGGGAGCCCCCACATCGTCCCATCTGAACCCCAGGCCCCAGTTCCAGGGCCACAGTAGCGGTGGGGAGGGGGTAGGATGCAAGTAGGGAACAGTCTGGTTCCTTTGTACCCTCAGTGGCCATGAAGAGGACTGGCTGAGCCCGGAGCCCCCGCTGCGCCCCAAGCAGGTCTGTCACCAGGTTTGGGGTTTGGAAAGGAGGCGCAAAGGGGCCACGGGGTGCGCACAGGAAGGTGGCTGGAGGAGAGAGGTCCTCTCGCCAGCATCTGCGGCTCTTTACCCGGAGAGTTGAGGAAAAGAACCGGGGTTTAGGGCATTGGGGTGCACAGGACTTGGGGGGCTTTGGGTCTTGGAAGTGACCATCCTGCGTGTATGGGTCATCCACACTGAGAAGGGGCTGCAGCACCCCTTGGGTTAATCCGAGGCTATTTCTGGCGAACCCAAGGGATTAGAGGGGGATGGGAGCCCCAGAGTCCCCTTCTCTCCCCGTGACCCCTATTCCACAGCGCCCCACCCAGGGACAGAAGTTGAGGAAGAAGAAGTCCGAGACCCCCGAGTCTCCGGGATCCAAGCCCCGCAGAGCTGGAGGTGAGTCCTGGGGGTGCACTGGGAGGGTGTAGGGGAGGGTGAAGTGGGGACCTCCGGGGACAGGACCCTGCTGAGCCCGACATCTGGCCCAGCTGGGCGCAGGAAGCTCGAGGAGGCGCCAGCGGACCCCGCCGAGGCATGTGCTGCGCCCACAGTCTACGCCAAGTTCCTTCGGGACCCCGAGGCCAAGAAGAGGGACCCCCGGGAAACCTTCCTGGTCGCCCGCGCCCCAGATGTGGGAGGCGGTGAGTGAGACAGAGGGAGCGAGGGGCAGACATGTGAGCTGTCCCGGGGACGCAGGAGGGACCCCCTGGGCACCTAGCCCAGGGGTGGGTTCCCTTGTTCTTTCCCTGTTACACATATGGGGAAACTGAGGCAGCAGGGGCCCAAGCTTTTGCCTTGAGCTACAACTAGTAGCCAAAGTACAACAACAACGGGAGGGAGGGAGGTGACAGGGAGACAGAGCAGGGTGCTTCCCATGGCAGCCCCCTGCAGGAAGGGCTTGACGCCCAGCAGCACCCCGCGGGCACTGGACCTCTGCAGCCTGTGTATTACAAGCGTATTCTGTCCATAGAGGAGGATTCGGAGGAGGATTCGGATGACGATGATGAAGAGGAGGAGGATGGGGGAAAAAAAGAGAAAAGCTCTCTGCCCCCCAGGAGACCACCCAAGGAGAGAGAGAAGAAAGCCAAGGCCCTAGGCCCGCGGGGTAGGTGCAGGACTGGCAGACAGAAAGAGTCCCCTGAGGGGCAGGCGAGACCCCAAAGCTCCCCAGCACTGTGCAGAGTGCCTCCCCCGGCCTTCTCTCTTCTCTGGCGGTCTCTAAGGAGGTCAGCTCTCCAGGCTGCTGTGTGCTGCCCAGGGTGCACCCGAAGAAGGAGGGTGTTTTCTTGGTGAGCTGTTGCTTTGACGTGAAGTGGATTAGCGTTACGATTTGTTTTGTTTGTTGTTTTTTATTTTATTTTATTTTTTTCAAGACAGGGTTTCTCTTTGTAGCCCAGGCTGTCCTGGAATTGGTTCTGGAGACCAGGCTGGCCTCTAACTCAGAGATCCGCCTCCTCCCGAGTGCTGGGATTAAAGGCGTGTGCCACCGCCTGGCTAGCGTTATACTTTTTATTAAGTAGATGAAAGTAAAAAGAAATCTGTGGCTAGAGGCTGTGGGCTCCAGGCCTGGAAGGTCTGGTGAGAGATGTGTAGGATGCTGGGACCTGGTCTCTGTGGAGGGGCAGAGGCTGAGAGCAGGGCATGGGGAGGGTCTCTGCAGGAGAGCCTGGCGGAGCATCAGGGGCTGAAGTGACGGCCTGGCATCCGCTCACTCATTGCGTCGTCGATGCCTCTTAAGCTGATTCCTGGCCAGGTGGGTTTTAGACTCAGAAGAAGGAACATCAGATCCACAGACCACAGAGTTCCCTGTCTGGCTCTCAGCACTGTGGGGACTGGAGGCTGGAGGGGGGGGGGCTAGAAGGTGGTCCCCAGCCCCCCACTCCCCTATTCCCAGGGGACCTAGGAAGCCCTGAAGCCCCCAGGAAACCACCTCGCCCCAAGAAGAAGGAGGCAGGGGAAGGCACCAAGCTGAAAAAGGCAAAGAAGAAAGGTAAGGGGGGGGGGCAGATACTGACGGACAGATGGACAGACGGACGGTTGGTGGACAGGGTGTGCTGGGTGTGTTGAGATGGTGACCCCTTCTTGTATCCTCTCTGCAGGGGCTGGGGAGACGGACAAGGACCCCTCGAAGAGCCCAGCAGCCCCGAGGAAGAAGATTCCAGCTGCCATGTTCCTGGTTGGGGAAGGTGGCCCGGCGGAGAAGGCTGTGAAGAAGAAAGGTTCGTGGCTGAAGGTGACGGGAACGTGGACACTGTGTGTGCAGAACCACGGGAGGAGTGAGGGCGAGAGCCGGACCGTGTGGGGACATCCTGACACCCCTGCTCTGACAACTGTGTGGCCCCCCGCAGGTGGCCTTCCTGAGGCTCCGATCAGAACCTTTTTATGGCCGTGGAGAGGATTATAGGGAAACCTGGGTGTTGGGAACCCCTGGCCAATCAGGGCAAAGGGTCTTCAGCCTCTCCCCCTCCACGCTCAGGGCCCCTCAAAGGCTCAGAGGAAGAGAAGAAGGAGGAAGAGGAGGAGCAGGAGGAAGAGGAGGACGCTGCAGTGATGAAGAACAGTAACCAGAAAGGCCGGGCGAAGGGGAAAGGCAGAAAGGTTGTCACTGAGGGGCAGGTGTGGGGGATTTTGGGGGTGAGGACTTGGCTCCCCATCCATGATGGGCACAAGACCCAGGAACATGGGGTTCATGGGGACAGAAGAGGCATGACTCAGGCCTCCCACGGACCGTCCACACTCTGTTGTCCAGACTTCCCCTCTGCAGTACAGACATCAGGCAGTCCCCAGCGAGAAAACACGTGTTAAAATACCCGGAGGCTGAGCACCCAGCATCGGGGCTCTGGATTTGGGGAGGGTGGAGGTTGGGGGAATGGAATGGGATAAGGTCTTGCTATGTAGCCCAGGCTAGCCTGGAACTCCAGATCTTTCTACCCCCACTGGTATTGGGATTACAGGTGTGAGTCTATGTCTGGCTTCTGTTAGGCACACCTTATATACCGTTGGGGACACTGAGTGGCTGGGAGTCGGCTAGCAGGACCAGCTGTTAGATACCTCCACTCTGCTGCTCTGAGTTCATCCCTCAGGACCCCTAGCCTCCCAGCCAGGAAACAGCCCCAGTTCCGCGTGCATGCAACCCAGCATAGGGAGGTGGCGGCATCAGGATTAGGTGTTCAGAGCTAACCTCAGCTACACTGTGAGGTTGAGGTCAGCCTGGCCTGTGTGAGACCCTGTCTCCAACAATAAAGCAGGGCTGGAGACATGGCTCAGCAGCGGGGTGCACTTCGCTTGCAGAGAAACCGGGTTTGATGCCCAGCACCCACATGGCACCTCCCCTTTGGAAGTCCAGTTCCAGGAGATCTGATGCCCTCTTCTGAGCTCTGGAGGCACCAGGCACACAGGAGGTACACAGACACACAAGGAGGCAAAACACTCATTCAAAGAAAAAGTAAATCTTAAATAAATAAAATAACCAATTAATCCCTGGCTGCCAAAGGCTCCAGAATCTTCCCCGAAGCTTAGAGTCCGTCCTGATTTGACATCTGCTACTGTCAAGACATGTCACTAAGGACTTTGAATGACAAGCTGTGCACACGCTGGTACCCACACAAGGAGGCCTGGCTGAGAGTGTGAAAACTCTCCTCTAACAAGAAAGCCGTACAAGAGCCAGCCCGGGTCCGAGCTTTGTGGGTTTAATAGTTTGTGTAGGAGTGGCAGATCTTCAGGGATGGACTCGCATTAACTAAGATCCCTGCCGCTGATGTCCACGGTGTGTTATCCTGGGTGGAAACAGCCCTCCACACAGCAGGCCTTTGAAAGTCACAGGTGCAGAAATGTTTGACGAAGTGACAGTGACTTTTCTCACCTCGCATTCCAGGCATAGTCTGTGTTTCCCAAGTTTCTTCTGGAGCAGGCTGGAGTTCGGTCAAGATGGCCATTTGCCTCTTGGCCGAGCGCCCCAGGCTGTGCTTTACCACACACACGGTGCAGAACTGCCCCCCCCCCCCCGGCAGGAGGCTCCTGGGCCCTCACAGATAACGCTGAAGCCTCGGGTGCTGAGGCCCCCAGCCTGATAGGTCAGTTGCCCTCCTGAGGAACTCGAGTCCCCTCACAGAGCAGCAGGAGAAAGGGCGCCAGGTCTCACCCTGCCTCCTTCTGTCAGCGAAGTGTTCCTAGGAAATTCTCCAAAAGCAAAGTAAGCTGACACATCCGTGAGTCAGCTGTGTCTGTCTGTCTTGCTGCGTAACAAATGGCCTCCAAGCTTTAGTGTCTTCAAATACGAAGCCAGCTTTTCTACTTAATTTCTTAGTTTCTCTCTCTCTCTCTCTCTCTCTCTCTCTCTCTCTCTCTCTCTCTCTCTCCATACATATCTAGATAGATAGATAGATAGATAGATAGATAGATAGATAGATAGCTTTTTTTTTTTTTTTGGTTTTTCAAGACAGGGTTTCTAGAGATCCACCTGGCTCTGGCTCCCTAGTGCTGGGACTAAAGGCGTGCGCCACCGCCACCGCCGCCGCCGCCGCCGCCGCCACCACCACCACCACCACCCAGCCCTACTTAGTTTCTAAGGGTCATATATCTAGAGACAGCTCAGGGTGTCACACGAGGCTGTAGTCACCTGAAAGGCTGACTAGGAATGGACAGTACATTTCTAAAGTGGTTCAGTCATGGTTGGGGGTGGAGACCTCTCTTCCTCTCCCGTAGCTTTGACCCCAATTTCTGTCTAACAGGGACAGCTGCCCCTGTGTGTTAATGAGAATGTGAAGAGTCAGTATTTGGAGAGTACACCTCCACTCCAGGCACTGGAAGGCCAAGGAGGATTGCAGTGAGGCTGGGTTTGAGGCCAACCTTGACTTTATAGTGAAACCCTATCTCAAATAATAATAAAAAAAAAAGGTGGGGGGGGGGCTGAAGAGATGGTTCAGTGGTTAAGAGCACTTGCTGCTCTCCCAGAGGACCTGGATTCAGTTCCCAGCACCCACATGATGGCTTTTAACAATTTATAACTGCAGTTCCAGGGGATCCTGTACCCTCTTCTGGCCACCAAGGGCACCAGGCACACACTCATGTGGTGTACAGACAGACATGCAGACAAATACTCACATCTATTACAAAAGAACAAAACAAAAGCAAAAATACTATCACCACCACCACTGGGCCAGATGTGGTAGGTAGCTCACAGCTGTTATCCCAGGACTTGGGAGGTGAAGGCAGGAAGATCAGGAGTTCGAGCCCAGCCTCCTCAACATACTGAGTTCAAGGCCAGCCTGGGCTATATGAGACCCTATCTTTAAAAATGAAAATGGGTTTGGAGGGATGGCTTAGCGGTTAAGAGCACCGGCTGCTCTTCCAGAGGACCAGGGTTCAATTCCCAGCAACCACATGGTGGCTCACAACCGTAACTGCAATTCCAGGCGACCCGACACCCTCACACAGACATACATGCAGGCAAAGCAGCAATGCACAGAGAATAAAAAGATACAAATTAAATCTACAAATTAAATCTGTATGTCGTATGAAAATGAACACAAGAAAGGAAGTTGTAGCCGCTGACGGCCCCTAGTGGTGGAACCTGAACTCAGACTGTGACTGACGGAGCTCAAGCTGAATAGCCATATTAAATCACAGAATTCCAGAGCCTTCTGTCATGAGGTTGGGCTGTGGGGCGGGAGGCGCCTCAGCTCCCAGGTCTGGATGCTAGACCTATCTCTCTCTTTTCTCCCTCCAGAAAGCGGTGAGTGGTGGCCTGCCCTGCCTGGGGTGCAGAAAGGGACCCATGGTGTGGGGTGTCCTGGCTAATGCCCCGTCTGCCCGTGCAGAAAGAGGAGAGAGCCCCGTCTCCCCCTGTGGAAGTGGGTGAACCCCGGGAGTTTGTGCTGCAGCCGGCGCCCCAGGGCAGGGCAGTGCGCTGCCGGCTGACGCGGGACAAGAAGGGCATGGACCGCGGCATGTACCCATCCTACTTCCTGCACTTGGACACGGAGAAGAAGGTCCTGAGAAAGGGGCTGGGTGTGTCTAGGGCTGGGCGCAGTGTCTAGGGCCTCCCTGGTGCCCCAGCTCCATCTGCCTCACTCTGTCACCTCTGTCCCGTTCTCCGCAGGTGTTCCTCTTGGCTGGCAGGAAACGCAAGCGCAGTAAGACGGCCAATTACCTCATCTCCAGAGACCCTACCAACTTGTCCAGGGGAGGGGAGGATTTCATCGGAAAGCTGAGGTGCGACCGCGCTTCTGGGCCACTGGCGGCAGTCACTTCCGTCCCACTGTGGATGGCAGAGTGTCCCCCACCTAGGATGCTCCAGAGACATCCCTCAGCCTAGGGCATCTCACACTCTGACATGCATGGATCTCTTGGGGACCTGGTCTAGATGGTTTTGTGGGCTTGGGATGGGCCCCTGGCCCTGCATGTCAGCATCTCCCCCGAGGGGCGGGGACTGTGCAGACCTGACCAAGGCTCTGGCAGAGATGGACTCTAGCTCCATGAGGCAGGGCCAGGCCCAGCTCCCACATAGTGTCTTCTCAGAGGAGGTCAGCTACTGGGTGTGGTGGTACATGCCTATAATCCCAGCACTTGGTGAGAAAGAAGTAGCAGGAGTTCAAGGTCACCCTTAGCTGTTTAAGAAACTTGGAGCCAGCCTGGGCTACATTAGCCACCCCCTAAGAAAGAGGAGAGACAGAAAGAGATGTAGCTCAGTTGATAGAGCATTTGCTTAACCAGGTTTGATCCTAGCACCACATAAACCAGGTGTCATAGAACACATCTGTAAAACCAGCACCCGGAGGCAGAGGCAGGGGGGGTCCACATTAAGGCCAGCCTGGTCTACATCCTGAGACACTGTCTCAAAAGCAAATGAAAGTGATATTTACCGAGTGAATGGACAAGTGAAGGGAGGCTCGGTGTGACCAGGCAGGCTTCCTGTATGGCGCCTCAGCTACCCACTAGTCCAAAAAGACTTATTTACTTCATTTGCTATTTGGGGCCTGCCCATGCCTCAGGCACAGTTCTAAGCACTTTCCAGATATTAACCAGATATTTTATCCTTTTATCAACCAAACCAGAGGAGGATTAGAGCTGTGATGATTTACAGGTGGGAAAGCTGGGGTCCAGCGAGATGGCCCACGGGGTAAGGGTTCTTGTCAGCAAGCATGATGACCTGAAGCTCAATCCCTGGAACCCACATGACAGAAGGAGAAACCTGATTCCTGAACGCTGTCCTCTGACCTCCCCTGTGTGCCTGGCCACACGTGTACATTCAATAAGTCAACTTTCAAAACAATCCACTCAAGTGGGACCGTTGAGACTTTCCTATTTCCTAGGGCCACACAGATGGAGACAAAATTTGAATTTTTTTTTTTTTGAGACAGGGTCTCATGTAGCCCAGGCTGGTTTGGACCTCACGATGTGGTGGCAGATGACCTTGTGACTGCCTCCCTGGCTGTTTTTCTTGCAGCTGGGGATTGAACCGAGAGCCTCGGGCATGCAAAGAAGCGCTCCACCACTGAGCCCCGCAGCCAGGCTGCCTCAAAAGAACCATGATTAGTAGTAATTTCAAAAACTCTCCCTTCAAGGGAAGCCTGGATCGGGGCACATGACACGCTGACTCTCAAGGCACACACCACCCCTTGCTCTTGAACTGGGGGGTTAGGGGAAGGGTTTTGGAATGAGAGGTGGCAGGTACCCTTTTGCCCTGGCTCAACTCTTTTCCCACCCTCAGGTCCAACCTCCTGGGCAACCGCTTCACGGTCTTTGACAACGGGCAGAACCCACAGCGCGGCGGCGGAGGCGCGGACGTGGGGAGTCTGCGCCAGGAGCTGGCAGCTGTCATCTATGTGAGAAGCCATTGTCCCCACCCCCCAGGCCAGGCTCCCCTCAGGTAGGATGCGGCCTGACGTCCGCCTCTCTCTTCCAGGAAACCAATGTTTTGGGGTTCCGAGGACCCCGACGCATGACCGTCATCATTCCCGGAATGAACGCGGACAATGAGAGGGTCCCTATCCGGCCCCGAAATGTGAGCCTCCGCCTTCCTGCCCCTTGTCCCTGAGAGCCTGGCTCCCTACTGACCCACTCAGGGAGATCAGGGCCAGCAACTCAGCCTGCCCACGGGGGTCTCTTGAGTACACTTGTCACAGCTTCCTCTGGTCACTTGTGGAGTGAGCTCAGGTCCTCTGTCGCTGAATTCATGCCAGGCATGGTGGCACTCTCCTGTGACCCCAGAACTTGGGAGGTGAAGGCAGGCAGATCAGTAATTGAGGGCCATCTCTAGCTACACATGGAGGGCTCTAGGTCAGCCTGAGGTACTCGAAACCCTGTCTCAAAGAAATAAAGAGCCCTGGAGAGATGGCTCAGCAGTTAAGAGCACATATTGCTCTTTCAAAGGACCTGAGAATGTTTTTGTTTTTGTTTTTTGGGGGATGACTATTGTTTCTGTGGCAGGGTCTCACTACGTAGTCCGGACTGGCCTTGAACTCACAGGGATCTGCCTGTCTCTCTTCCTCCAGAGCACTGGGGTGAGAGGCGTGAGCCACCGTGAAGCAATGTGATCTCTATGAAGCTGTCATCAGTGCAAGGGGGCCGGGGGGGGGGGGCAGACAGCAGATAGTGATGTGACGAATGAGCAAAGGGTGGGAGAAGGGAGACGGTGGTAACTGTTACGGGATGCCAAGAGGACCAGAGGGGGCAGCTGAGGCACATGCCTATCATACGGGTTTCAATATCAGGCCTCAGTGATGTAAGGTGAGGGGTCTTCAGCGTCTGGTATCTAGGTTTAGGGCAATGACATCCAGAGAGGACAGCCTGTGCAAAGGCCCTGGGGCAGAAGGTACCTGATGGGTAGAGGATCAGTAAGGTGACCATCATGGATGAAGGACTTGAGGGCAGAGGTGGTTCCAAGGGGCAGGGGGTGCCTGTTTAACTGGCTTTTGCTCTGAGAGAGCTGGGAAGTCATAGCAGGGTTCTAAGCTATGACTTACAAGGTCCAAGGAATGACACTCTACAGAGGCCAAGCTGGAGCATGTGCAGTGTGAAGAAGAGGGGAACTGTCCTGGGCTCTGTCGCTCTTGCAGGCTGGGTGAGCCTAGGATTTCAGAGACCCACCGGTCTCTGGCATGCCCCATGCTCCTGGGTGACTGATGAAAATAATGCCCCTGTCAGCTGCCCATTCATCCTCCCTGCTGGGAGGCCAGGCTGTTATTGGAGGCCAATCTGGCTAGGAAGCTGGGCCTTGCAGGTTCTGGTCGCTACTTCTAAGTCCGGTGAGTAAGAACCCAGGTCCAAATATGACACAGCACAGTGATCAGAATGCTACCTGCTGGGCCACGGTGGCTCACCTGGCAGGTACTAGGTGCTGGGTTCCATCCCCAGCACCATAAAAACCAGGCATCATGGTTCATGCCTACAATCCCAGCCCTCAGGAGGTAGAGGCAAGAGGATCAGAACTGTAAGGTTATCCTCGGCTACACAGGGAGTTTGATGCCAGCCTGGGCTATGTGGGACCCTGACAACACACACAAATAATAATAATAATAATAATAATAATAATAATAATAATAAAGGGCGAGTGGAGATCTCCAGCACCCATGAAAAAGCTGGGCACATTGGTGTGTAACCCAGCACTGGGCAGGAGGAGACGGGTGGATCCCCAAATGCATTGATCACCCAGTCTGGCTCAATCAATGAGCTCCAGGTTCAGTGGGAGACCAGAACACGAAGAGTGGCACAAAACTCCTCCTGGGTGCCAACTGAGCCTTTCCACTCTCTGTCAGAGCATCCCCAACAAGACCTCCCCGTATCTGCTAAGACCCTCTGTGGACTTTGCAGCACACATATCCTGGCCCCCTGAGCGAGCCCGGCCACCTCTAACCGTCCTTTGTTACCTCCCCTTGGGCACCCCAGTCCAGCGATGGGCTGCTGGTCCGCTGGCAGAACAAGACGCTGGAGAGCCTCATCGAGCTACATAACAAGCCGCCCATCTGGAATGAGGACAGCGGCTCCTACACCCTCAACTTCCAGGGCCGGGTCACCCAGGCCTCCGTCAAGAACTTTCAGATTGTACACGCTGATGACCGTGAGTATCTGAGGGTCCTCTCTCTCTGTCCTTCTTGACTCTGGGTTGGGAAGGGGCTCAGATAGTCCAGGCAAAAGTCTTGGGGTTCACTAGGACAAGTTGGTGACCTAGCATTGACCAGGATCCTTGGGTAGGTGCTGAGACATTCCCAGGGGTATCGTGATGAGGAGAGGGATGAGCTGCTGGGATCTGGAAACCACCCAGAGTCTAACTAACCCCTTTGTGTGGAGTAGGTGGTGGGGCCAAAGGCCGCACAGTGGAAATGAGAGTTAGAGCTTATTGTGTTCAAGATAATTGTCTTAAAACAAGGTCTCGCTATATAGTCCTGGCTGTCTTGAACCTCTCCATGAGGACCAGGCTGGCCTCGAACTCACAGAGATTCCCCCTGCCTCTGCTTGGATTGAAGGTGTGGCCACCATTGCCCTACTAAAATAGAGGATTGTCTTTTGCGCCAGCCAGTGGGTGGGGAGGAAGGGCGTTTTGGTTTTTCAAAACAGGTCTTCTCTGTGTAACATATCCTGGAAATCTTTGTAGGCCAGGCAGAGATTCCCCTGCCTCTGCCTCCTGAATGCTGGGATTAAAGGGGTTTGCCACCACACCCAGCAAGGGTTACCTTTTAAGAACAGGGATTATAGCCGGGTGATGGTGTGGTGCATGCCTTTTAATCCCAGCACTCGGGAGGCAGAGCCAGGCGGATCTCTGTGAGTTCGAGGCCAGCCTGGTCTAGAGAGTAAGATCCAGGACAGGCACCAAAACTACGCAGAGAAACCCTGTCTTGAAAAAAAAAAAAAAAAAAAAAAAAAAAAAAAAAAAAAAACAACCCCTCACAAAGAAACCCCAACCAACCAAACAAACAAACAAACAAATAAACAAAAACAACAGGGCTTGGGGGGAGGCATACGCCACCACCTTCCGTGTCTGTGTGTGCATCAGGGACAATCTGCAGAAGCTACTTCCCTCCCTCCATCAGCTGAGCCCCAGGAATCAAATTCAGGTCATCAGCCTTGGCAGGAAGCACCAAGAGTAGGGGATGGGGACCATGCATTTCTGGGTGTCCACAACTTGTTTTTTAAGATTTATTATTTTTTAATAGATTTATTTATTATGTATACAGTGTTTTGTCTGTATGTTTGCCTGCACACCGGGAGAGGGCACCAGACTGACTAGAGATGGCTGTGAGCCACCATGTGGTTGCTGGGAATTGAACTCAGGACCTCTGGAAGAGCAGTCAGTGCTCTTAACCTCTGAGCCATCTCTCCAGCCCCAAGATTTATTATTTTAATGTGTGTGTGCCTACATGTGTTATGTGTACCTTGTGTGTGCAGGGGCCCACAGAGGCCAGAGGGTGTCAGATCCCCTAGAATTGGAGTTACAGGCATTCGGATGGGTGCTGGGTCCTTCACAAGAGCAGTAAGTGCTCTTAACTGCTGGGCCACCTCTCCAGTCCCCTACATCCTCTCACAGACTGCCCCTGAGCACTTACTTAGGGGAAGGGGGTCTCCAGAGTACGAATGTCCCTGTCACAGCTTGGGCAAGAGGTCCCACCAGGACTGCACAAAAGACTCCAGGGTTAGAGGGTTTGGCGGGTATTGATGCAACCTCCACCCCGTCCCGTCCCAGAGCTGTCCTCGGTATCTCATGTCCCCTGGCCTTGGGACTTTTCACCAGGCCAGTTCCTGTGGGAGCCTGGTCTGCCACCAGAACAGGGTGGAGGGGGTTTTGTTTTAAAGCAGCTTCCCATTCCTAGGCACGCTGGGAGAGAGGTGCTGAGATCCAGGCTGGGAAGCCTGTTGGGTGGTCCTGCCTGTTGTCCGGGTGACCAGCCTGGTTCTCAGATTCAGGACAGCCAGAGCATTTGGACAGCCAGAGCATTTGGGAGAGAGGCAGCAGGAGGATTAGGAGCTCAAGGCCAGCCTTGGCTACACACAGAGAGGGAAGGGTGGGGGGAAGAGGTTGATTGATTGAAAGTGATTGGAACCCACAGCTCTCGGAGCAGGAGCGGCCTGAGTCTAGTGGCAACTTGGGAAGGAAGGGAACACCTGGTTAGAGAAGGACCTGAACCAGGGTCCAATGTGGGCCTTATGGACTGGGGGCTGGGCAGAGGAATGAGGCCAAAAGACAACAGAAAAGTCGTGAGGGAAGGGTTCTGGTTTGGTCAAGTCGGGCTCCTGGACTGCTAGATTACAGGTTTGCCGTAGCCCCGGGCAGCGGCTGATAAGGTGGGGCTCCTGCCCTGAGGACTTGGTGTGGCAGACCCTTTATAGGCGAGGCTCGGTGGATGACACTGAAAAGGGAAGGCGGCCGAGGCTGCCTGGGGGCTGTGACTCCAAACCAAGGAGAAAGACCTCCGGGTGCTAAGGGGTTGCCTGCCAAGATGGGGTCCGAGAGTCACCCCACTGTCTGTTCACAGCCGACTATATAGTGCTCCAGTTCGGTCGGGTAGCTGAGGACGCCTTCACTCTGGACTACCGGTACCCGCTGTGCGCCCTGCAAGCCTTCGCCATCGCGCTCTCCAGCTTCGATGGGAAGCTGGCCTGCGAGTGACCCCACGGCTCCCCAGCGCTGGGAAAGCATTCAGTTGGCGGTGGCAGGGTCCCTCTCCCACAACCCCCCACAAAAGGGCTCACCCCTCTGCCTCTCGGTGACCTCCGCGCACCCCAAGCCTAGCACCAGCCAGGCGGAGCAGCTCTGACCGGCTGGGATGGAGATGAACATCTGGTCGCACAGCCATGCCTGCCTCGCCCCCTCCTCCCCAGTCACTTCCTGCCCGGGAGACTAGTCAGACGTTCGAGGCCTCTCCGGACCCGCGCTGGGGGAATGGAGAAGCAGAAATCAGGGACCCACATGTTCAATAAAGTCACATCCCGGACTGAGCGCGGCGGTAATTCCTGGATGTGTGCTCGTCGACCCAGGTGTCCACGCGTGCTCTGAGCCTCCTTGTCCCCTCTCCCGTCGTCCTATCGATCCTCGGCAGGAGCTCAGGGTCGGGCCCCCGACTCTCCAGGCAGCAGGGCGGAGAGGGAGGGGCCCCAGAGGTCCAGGAAGAGGGAGAAAGGGAGAAACTCGAGAAACAAGCCACTCGGGGAGAACCAGACAAACCGGGTCCGGGCAGGGCGGAGCCGGGTCTGGGGCCCCGGAGTGAGGGGGCGGGCTCTCGGTGGGAGGGGCGCTGCAGAGGCCTCGGCTGCGGAGGACTGGAGTGGAAGGGTGGGGAGCCCCGAGACCCCGTGCGTGCTCGGGCGCCGCTTGGATGCGCGGGTCGCGGCTCCCCAGGACCCCCCAACACCTCCAGGAGTCCGGCCCAGGGGGCAGAGCTCCACTCTTGGCTCCGCCCCAGGCCTGATCCCCAAGATTCAGCGGGGTACCCGAAAGGGGGTAGTGTAGGGAGGTGGAGACTCTGAGATGGCGAGCGAGAACTGGGGTGCGCGGGAAGGTGAATCCGCAGTGACGGGCGTTCTTGGGGCTGGGTGGTCAGAGAGACCGCAGGCCGGGGCCCGCCTTAGACCACGCCCCCAACCAACACCGCCCACCCGTGGCCCCGCCCAGCGCTGGCCCCGCCCACAGGTCCCGCCCCTCTAGCCCGCAGCCCCCACCCCCCGCCCGGCTCCTCAACACAAACTTTCCGTCCCGCTCGCTCCCTCCTCCGCGCCCAGCACCTCCCGCTCCGGCCCGGCTCATTCCGTGCATTCCGGCCATCCCCCTGCCCACGACCCCCCTTCCCGGCCCCCCTCGCTACTCCCTCGGGCCCGGAGGAACGGCCCGGCGGAGCGCCCCCCGGAGCTCGGAGCAGGTAAGCCCGGGGGACGCAACTCGGAGGCCTCGCGCGCGGAGGTGACTGCTCGGGTGGCTTCTGGATGGCGGGGACGCGGGACACTCTGGGGGCTCTGAGCTATTGTCCAGCCTGCGCCCGAGCCCAAGACTTGGGTGCCGGGAAGTTTGGAGGGAAGGGGGGAGACGCTCTCCGGGAAGCCCCGCCCACCCACTCCACCACCCCACCCCCCCGCGACCCGGAGGCTGGGAAGCCCGGAGTGTCCCGGGTGCCCGGGCCTGGCCCCGCCGTGTGCCGGGGTGTGCGCCCGGAGCCGCGGGCTAGGAGGGCCTGCCGCCGGGACTCGTATCCGGGGCGCCCTTTGGACTCCGGGAGCCCGCGGGCCCCGGGCTCCACGCAGGCCTTGGCCAGGGCGCGTCGGTGTGAGCGCTGCTGGCCGCTGCGCTGCGACCCGGCCGGGCGTCGGGAAGCCACACTGCGAGCCCGGAGCGTGTGCGCACCCAAGGGGGACGCCTGTCCCCTCCAGTTCCGCGGCCCACGTCGGGGAGAGGGCTTCAGAGTCCCAGCCCCGAGCTCCAGGAGCCTCGCTCGGGACGCGGCTTCGCTTGGGGCCTTCTCCGCACTTCTCCGGAGAACTTGTTAAGGCAATTGAGGGCGTCTGGTTTTCCCTTCCCACTCGGGTCCTCTCCATTGTCTGTCACGTCTTTATTCCTTCTTGGGGGAGGGCGGCCGGAGTGCTGGTGTGGATCTGTTTTCTAGCCCCCGCAGGCCCTGGGGCAGTGTCACTGAAGTCCCACTGTACCCCCACCCCCCATAGGGGCCCTGATTGAGGGCTTCGATTCTTAAAAAGCAAGAGGGAACGAGGTCCGGGGCCGGGCTTCTCGGGGCCTGTGTCCCGAGCTCTCCAGGTAGGGGCAGAACCAAGTCAGGCCTGGACTTGTAGCCCAGCCGGGAGGATGGGGGTGGGGGCTGGACACAGCTCTGAGGGGCTGGTGTCCATGGTGGCTCCGTGTATTCGCGCTCCCCTGGTCTGGTTCTGTGCACACACGGTTCCGCCTCAGTGCTGGGGTCTGGGACACCCTCCGGCTGGGGGGTTGCTGTCGCCCGGGGCCAGGAGGGAAAGCAGATTGAAGCTGGAGGTTTAGGGAGACTATGGCTCTGCCCTTCCTAGCCCCCGGACCTCCCTCGGAGACTCCCTTCTCCACACATCTTCTGATCACTTGTTAAAGCAGTTGAGGGCGGCTGGTTTTGCTCTCCCACTCGGGTCTTCCCCATTGTCCGTCAGGCTTTTTTATTCTTTCGTGGGAAGGACGACGTCTACTCACCTTGGGGCCAAGAGTAGACATGATGACTGGATACCCCTCCTCAGGGAGGGGCTGGAAGCCAGGCCTTCCCCACCCCCAGGGAGGGAGCTGTAATTAATGCTAATTAGCACTTTGGGGCTGGGGATGGTGGAACAGAATGGTCAGTGGTTGGCAGGAGATCTTTGAGTGTGTGCACACACACGTAGGTGAGTGTCTGTCCAGAGCCCTGCACCCACCAACACTGTGGATCTTTACACCCTGTCCTCTTACGCTGTCTGGAGAAGGGACAACTCAGCTGAGGTCAGGGAGACAGGTCTCTGTCCCCTGTTGGGCCAGCTGTATTGGTGACTGCTCAGGTGCCTAATCCCTGAGCCCCGCAGAGGCTTGTCCTGTCTGCCTTCAGCCTCCTCTCCTCATGGAAACTGAACCTGGAGGGGTCTTGAGAGGTGGGTGGGTGGGTGGGTGGCCCCAGATGGTGCAGAGAAGCTGGGAATAAAGTCTTGGGGGGCATAGTTAAAGGATGGATGAGAAGTAGCCTGAAGAGGGGTGAAAACACAGGGAGGCTGTGGAGTTGGGGGTGCTTGCCCTTGTAAGTGGGGTTCAGAGGCCCCTGGATGGCTGGCTACCGCCATCTTCAGTCCCAGAACCTTTCAGGGCCCCCTGGGGCTCCGTATAGGAGCTTGCTGGAAGGGAAGTCATCAGTCCTACCCTCAGTGGATGCAGAGGTGCTGAGGGTAGGAGCGTGGACTCCTGCTGGAGGAACCAGGCCACAGAGAACCAGGAGGTCCCAGCCTTGTCGCCCGTGGGTCACAGGAGCTGCGAGCAGCCCTAGGACCCCAGCCCGAGCCCCTCTGGTGAGAGCCGGGGATCATTGGCAGGTTGCTGCGGTCCCTGTGGGTCCCTGTGAGCATGGCGCAGGGGCTACCTGTCTCCAGACCCAGATCCCCAAAGCCTCAGTGCTTGGGGTTTCCTCGAATGCTGATTGTTTCCTGGACTCCCTGCCAGGCCTGAAAGGACAGGAAGTGATAGAGGGAAATGAGAGTGTGGCTGTGTGGGGCTGGATTTGAGCAGATGAGAGGAGCGTGAGGGGTCATCTGTGGGGGACATGTGTGGGAAGGGACCCAGATACAGACTTGGAGACCCTACGTGAGGAAAGCTGTCTGTGGCGGCGACGTGTGTGTGTGTGTGTGTGTGTGTGTGTGTGTGTGTGTGTGTGTGAGCCGCTGTGGTGTTCTCCATCCTCGTGGTGGTGAGAGAAACTGAGAGCTTGGGCTGGTGAGATGGTTCTCTCTGGGGGTAAAGGGTGCTTGTAGCCAAGCTTGCTGACCTGGGTTCAATGTCCAGGACCCACACGGTAGAGAGAGAGAGAGAGCCCATGAGAATCTGGTGTGTAAGTTGGTTGGGGAGTGGGATTTGTGTGTGTGTGTGTGTGTGTGTGTGTATGTGTGTGTGTCTGATAAGGGACTTTTTTTTTTTTCCTGGAGCTGAGGACCGAACCCCCCCCCCAAGTGACTTTCTGTTGTTGGGCATAACACTGGGGTAATCTGAAGGAAATTGTGAATCTGTCTGTGACACTGGCCCTGTGAGGGACAGGTGATGCTATGATGCTGTGTGAGGGCATTCCACGTGACCTGTCGTGCCGTGGGGTGGCCACCTCTCCTGCCAGTTGTGAAATGAGTGAGGTGGTTTGTCTGCATGACTGTTAATGACACTGTACCTGGGTACAGTGACAGGATCCACCGCCACTGATGTGTGTGAGGGTGCCGCGGGTGCTGAGGAGCTGAGCGCCATATTTGCATCCAGTTGTAAGTGAAGGCAGCCTGGGAGAGACAGCCAGTCTGTGGCTCCCTGTGTGAGAAACTGGGGTGTGACTGGGACTGACGCCGTGGGTGGTCACGGTCTCAGCTTGTGTGGGTGACATCCTCAGGGCTATGCCACACAGGGTGTGGGGGCCTGTGACCCTAATGCATGTGGCGTCTATCTGGAAGGCCTTGAAAAGGATACTGTAAAGCCGGGCGGTGGTGGCGCACATCTTTAATGCCAGCACTCGGGAGGCAGAGGCAGACGGATCTCTGTGTTTTCGAGGACAGCCTGGGCTACAGAGCGAGTTCCAGGCCAGCCAGGGCTGTGAAAGAGAAGGCATTCCCAGTGGAATTCCAGCAGTAGGGAGGCTGAGTGAGGCATGGGTTCAAGGCTTGCCAGGGCTATGCATGAGACCCAATCTCCGATAGAGAGAGAAATGAAAAAGTCTAACGTGAAGATGTGATGATGGGTAGGTATTTATTTTTGCTCACACTTGCAACCCCAACACTTGAGAGGCCGAGGTGTGAGGATGGTTGAGTTCAAGGCCAGTCAGAGCTACAAAGTGAGACCTTTTATCAAAACCCAATAAGGAAAAAAAAAAAGTGGTTAAAATGATAATTCTTTGTTATAATACACCTACTCCTTACTTGAATTTTCCCTCACACTTGTAGACCCCAACACTTGGGAGTACCACAAGTCTGAGAGTGGCCGGGGTTACAGGTGTGAAGACCTGAAGACCCGCTTTCGTAAAGGGGTGGTGGGGTCCCTGAGATGGCTCAGTGCGAAAAGGTGCTTGCTGCCGAGCCTGATGTCCTGGGTTTGATCTTCGGGACCTGTGTGGTGGGAGGGAGGGAGGGTGGAAAGACTGACCTATGCACTCGTGTGCGCACGCACATACAAACAAATAACACTATGACTATATGTGAACATGAATATATATGAATATAAAACAGGAGGTGCGGGCCGGTGGTGGCGCACGCCTTTGATCCCAGTACCAGGGAGGCAGAGGCAGGCGGATCTCTGTGAGTTCAAGGCCAGCCTGGCCTACAGCTCGAGATCCAGGACAGCCAAGGCTACAGAGAAACCCTGTCTTGAAACAAACAAACAAACAAAACAAAACACAGGAGGCCGCACAGTCCTGTGGCTTCTGCCTCCTGTGATCCTGGGGAGGCAAGGTGGAAGCCTGTGTGCTTCTTGAGGACACTGAGACCAGATGACATCGCTGATTGCTGGCAGCCCAGTGGGTGACTTGGGGTGGGGGTGGATAGCCACATGTTACCTGAGCTCTGTGGGACCCCAGTTCCTTAGGTTTATCCCTCCGCCTAACCCTGGATCTCTCAGGTTCCCTATACACAAAAAGACCCTGGAGAGCGGCAGAGAGGTTGGGAGGCATTCTGGGTCTGCGGGAGGCTTGGGGGTTCTGAGGAGGGGGCCGTTCCTGGCCAGGGCTCCTGGGGGTGGTGGAGAGGGGCGGGGACCGTGGTTCTCAAATTGGAAGCACATTAGTTGAGCCGGAGAGAGAGGGGAGGTACGGCCTCCTCCAGTGGGCCTGTAAATTACTCCCTCCTGTGGAGAAGGAGAGCGGGTCCTCCCTCCCCAGCCTGGCAGGGTGTGGCTGCTTGGCCGGTCCCTCCTGGGTCCTTAGACTGGAGGTGGGAGAGGCATAGAGCATCCCTACCCCCTCCCCTGGCCCATTCTGGTCCTAACCAGAGCTCGGCCACTTGGAGGGTGGGAGCCTCTGGCAGCTGGAGAACAGCTGGCTGCCGTGGGGGTGGGGTGGAGGGAAGAAAGGCTAGGGGGTGGGGAGGCCCAGCGGGCCCTTCCCGGCGCTGCCTCCCTGTCAGCCCAGCCCGCGGGGGAGCGCAGGGGACCACTGACTTGCCCGCCTTGGCTTCTGGAAGTGAGCCGGTGAGGGCAGGGGTCTCTGCAGGGCAGGTAGCCGCCGCAGGGCCCAGCTCAGCTCCTGCGCCCCGGGAGACCGCCAAGTGCCACCTGACCACGTGCCTTGTCTCTGCCGTGCCCGTACCGGGGCACCAGCACCCGGGGAGCCCTCGTCCCCGGCTTGGCCTCCCCCTTCGGAGGGAGCCACAGGGCCTTTGCAGCCGCCCAACTCTGGCCTGCATTGAGAGCGGTCTGGCCAGTTCTGCCCGTAGATCTGGCCCCAGGGCTGGGAGTGGGCAGCCAGGGCCCCTTATCTCCTCCTGGCCCCCTTCCTCGTCATTGGCCCAAGGCACCTTCTGACCCCCGGGGCTGAGGGTCTGGAGAAGGGAGGAGGCAGGTGTGACTGACTGTTCTGCCGGCTAAGGGTGAGGTGTGGAAGCCTCGGGAAAGCTAAAGCCATCCAGAAAACTCCGGCTGGAGGGAGAGGGTCTGTTGGGGGAGGAGCCGACCGGCCCCGTCCCTCCCTGGGTTCTGTCCTTCCTCTGCTCGGGCCCTGGCTTCCTCTGCAGTGTCCTGGCCTCTTCCCCTGGGTGCTGTGGACCCATCCCTGGGTCTTCTTCCTCCCATCCCAGATGAGAGTCCATCTGTCTGGCTGCCCGGGAGCGGGGTGTCTGGCCCTAGCTGGTCTCTGAGCTCTCCACAGTTCTCTCTGGTCTGAGCCTGCTGGTGACTCTTCTGGGACCCCTCCCCACCTGCGCGCGCGCCTTCCTGTCTATGGGGGCCCATCTCACCCTCCATTCACTGCCCCCCTGGTCCTCTCAGTCTGCAGATGGAGGTTGTGACCCCACACACACACACCTGCCTCTCGAAGCTCAGCCTCCTTTCTGTCTCTCAGGTGGTTCCAGGGTTTGGGGGTGAGCACCCACACTCCAGGCACTGTCCTCACCCATCATAGTGACCCAGGAGGGCAGCAGTGGTCACCCCAGTGGCCTCCCACACCTCCTTGGAATGACATCTGCAGAGGAGGCCCCAACCTCCAGCATCGGCCCGTGCTGGGCAGTGGAGAGCCTTGCAGGAATGTGTGAGGCTGTTTGGGGGTTCCACCTATGCCCCTGGTGGGTACTCTGCCCTCTGGGGGTGTGTCCCTAGAACTGTCAGTCCTACGGGTGCCCAGGAGCCGTGTAGACTGTGTGTGTGTGTGTGTGTGTGTGTGTGTGTGTGTGTGTGTGTGTGTTAGGGTCCCTACTCCTTGACACCCCTCACCCCAATGCCCTTCCCCCTCCCCAGCTGCCCGATCGCAGCCAGGGGCTGCCCCGCCCCCAGTCTGTCCCAGCTCCCCGGCTGCTCTGTTCGCCATATTTGGCCACATGCTCCCGCGGGGGCGGGGCAGGACTGACATCACCCAGGAGGGGGGCATGGCTTGGATGAGGGGGAGACAGCCAGAGACTTGGGGGAGGCCAGCAAGTTTCTTTAGAAGTCGGACTGCCGGGTCCCCTGGGCACCGAGCCTGGCTGCTCCATCGGAGGCCGAGGGCCCCGGGGTCCTGTCTCAGGGTGTCCTCCGACCCCTCAGCTGATCTGACAGCTCCATGGCAGCTCAGGCCGATGCCCGGGGAGGCAAAGACCACCAACTGCTCCTCCAGTGTCCCCTCCCCCAGCTAGCACGGCACCTTGCCCCCTTCCCACTGTAAACGGAATAGAGGGGTCACAGACCTAGACAGTTCCTGTGATGGGGAGCAGGCTGGGGGTAGGGGCGGCTGCCCCTGGCTGCCCACTGGCCACTGAGAGAGACTCCTGGGTGTCTTGGAAGCCACCAGAAAGGCTGGTCTTGTGCAGTGGTGTGGGGCACTTGAAGTTGTTACAGCCACTTGAGCTGAGGGGGCTCAGTGGCCTGGACTTCATTTTCCTATCCAAGTGGTGGGTTTCACTGCCTTCTCCCTGTCTACATAGTCAGGAAGTGGGCAACAAGGGCCTCTCTTCTCCCCATGTACCTGCCCCCCTAGTCCCCATCTCTGCCACTGACCAGTAACTCTGTTCAAAACCCAGGTCTGTGACTTACTTGCTGTGTGTCCTTGGGGAAGTTGTTTAACTTCTCTGTTCCTTGGCTTTTCTCATGTAATAAGTAGGGTTAATAATGGTACCCCAGGAGCTGAGAGATGGCTCAGCAGTTGAGAGCACTAGCTGCTCTTCAGGAGGACCCAGGTTCATTTCCTAGCACCCACATGGCAGCTCACAACTGTCTGTAACTCCAGCTCCAGAGAGATCCAGCATCCTCACTCAGAGACGCACGAAGGCAAAACACCAATGCGCGTAAACTAGAGATAAATAAATTATTAAAAAATAGTACCCCAAAGGGTTCCTATGAAGACTGAATGAGTCATTGTATAAAATTCCCAAACCACACCTGGCATGTGGCAGGTGCCACTGTTGGGAATAAGTCTAAACCTGATGTCTAGAGCCGTGTACAGTTGCATATATGTGCTTGCTATCCTACCACCTGGGAGGCTGAGACAGGTGGATGGCCAGCTTGGGCTGTCTCTAACATAGATGTAAAATGATCTCCAAGCTCATCATTTGTTTGTTCAGACACTGCCATGTATAAATAGAGAGATACAGATACACATGTATAGATATCTGGTCTCCCAGTGTAGCTCTGGCTGTCCTGGGAACTCACAGAGATCCGCCTGCCTCTGCTTCCTGAGTGCTGGCATTAAAGGTGTGCGCCGCCACACTGGCCGTATACTTTCTATTCTTGCTTACCCAGAGTGAAGTGCACCAAGGGCTGGAGGCCCCCAGAACTGACTTTAGGTCCCGGTGTTCTGGGGTTGCCGGAGGCGTGAGGTGAATCTGAGGCTGTGTTCTTGGGGACAGAAAGGATGCATGGAGTACAGGAGCCCATCCGCCCTGTGGGCCAGGACAGGCCTGCCTGTGGGTGGTGAGGAGGTATGGGAACAGGAAGTGGATGGAGGAGGCCGGGCAGGCGGAGCCAGGCTGCTGGCTGTACCTCCTAGCTGGCCCCTGCTGCCCTGTCCTGACCACTCCCAGGGCAGCGCCTGGCCCATGCTAAGGTCCTCTGTGGGGGTTCTCTTCAGTTACCCATGAAGAAGGTGAGAGCAGTCTTCTCTCACAGCAGGGGCCTGCGTTGGTGCTGGTAGGAGTGGGCAGTGAAGGCCCTGGCTAGAGGTCTCACCTCTCTGCCCCAGGAGGGCTGCAGACACACAGTCCTTGCCCACAGTCACTCTGCTTCAGAACTCCCCGGGCAGTCATGTGCCGGGGAGAATCAGCTCTCTTGCTATGAATAAGCATCCTCCCCGCCTGCCTGTGCAGAGACTGACCAGATACGCAGGTGCCGTGTGGGGGCGGCTCTCACACAGTCCAAGCTGGACCCAGTTGCTGTATGTAGCTGACGATGACCTTGAACTCTCGCCCAAGCCTTCCAAGTGCTGAAGTTGTTGGCTTATGCCATGCCCAGTTTTATGTATTTTGAGACAGGGTCTCCCTGGGTAGTCCAGATTGACCTTTGAAATTTGCAGCCTGCCTGCCTTAGCCTCCTGAATGCTGGGGTTACAGGCAAACACCATGCCTGGCAAACTAGCAATCCTCCTGCCTCGGCATCCCAACTGCATGGTTACAGGTGTGCAGCACCTCTTGGTATATGTACTGTTATAGATGGTGACCAGGGAAATCTCTCCCCTTCTACCTTTATTACAATTATTTTTTTCCTCTGTGTGTGTGTGTGTGTGTGTGTGTGTGTGTGTGTGTGCGCGCGCGCGCGCGCTTGCCGGGGTCAGGGGACATCTTGCAGGAGTTAAATTGATCTATCTTGCCACCATGTGGGTCCCGGGAACCAAGCTCAGGTCATCAGGCTTGGCAAATTCTCTCGCCATCTTGTTGGTCCATCTCTTTCTGGGGGAGGGGGGAGGTGGACCAAGAAGGGCCAAGGTATCACATATCCCAGGCTGCCCCCAGATGTGCTGTGTAGTGGAGGCGGCTGAACCCTGATCCTCCTGCCTCAGCCTTCCAAGTGCTGGGATTACAGGGGTGCACCACCATACCCAGCTTCTACTGTGTTTTCAGTGTTTCCAGCCTGGCATTTTTAACCCTCACAACGCAAGGAGACCCTTTTTAGTTTTAAAATAGGTGTGTGTGTGCGTGGTGTGTACCTGCCGGAGCCAGAGGTGTCAGGGTTCCTGGAACTGGAGTGACAGGCAGTTGTTAGCTGCCGGACATGGGTGCTGGGGATGGAACTGGGGTCCTCCCCTCTTAACCTCTGAGCCCTCTACAGCCCTCCAAGGGACCACTTTGACTTTTACAGGCCCCACACTCAGAGAAGTAAACTAACTCAGCCAAGGGTCACACAGCTCTGCTCAGGCTTCACCTCCGACGGCCTTTATCCGGCCTGGAGCACCTGCCCCTGGTTGTGGGGAGCACTGCAGTGTGGCCGCTGGGTGGGGAAACCCTGCCCTAACCCTCCTCATCTGCTTGTCTAGGCTCAGGCCGTCCAGGGGGCTCAGGCCCGGAGCCCAGGGCAACCAGCACAATAGCGTCCAACAGCTGGACCGCCAGCAGCAGCCCCGGGGAGGCCCGGGAGGATGGGTCCGAAGGCCTGGACAAGGCGCTGGACAACGATGCGGAGGGAGTGTGGAGCCCGGACATCGAGCAGAGCTTCCAGGAGGCCCTGGCCATCTACCCGCCCTGCGGCCGGCGCAAGATCATCCTGTCAGACGAGGGCAAGATGTACGGTGAGTGCGTGGGGCGGGCAGAGTGGGCGTGGCCCCGCCCGCTGGCCCCGCCCCCTGCTCTCTGTCCCCTGCCAGACCGGTTGGTTGGGGGAGCCCTGGCCGCCTGCCCGGCGGGCGAGTCCGGGCGGGCTCGAGCTGCGTGTGTCTGGGGCCTCCTCCAGCTGCACCTCGCAAACAGGCCGGCCGCAGCCCACACGCGCCCCGCCTCTCCCCGGGCCCTGCCGGCTGGAGGTTTCGGGGTGACTCAGGGGGCCAGGAAAACTGGGTCAGTCCAGCGAGCCTCAGAGCGCCTATGGCCTAGTGAGGCAGCACCAGGCTCCCCCGACTCCCAACCCCCAGGACTGAGGGGGTACCATAGGGAGAAGTAGAGAGATGGGAGCCCCACCCTCTGCACAGGCCGGTCCTTAATGCCTGAACCCCACTCTTGGGACAGGAAGATGTTCTGGGGTGCCTGCGCTGGGTGGGGCTGCCTGCCCACGTTGCACCCTCGCCAATGGCAGGGCAGCCCCATGGGGTATTTTTAGACAAGGGGTTGGCGGGCAGGGAGGAGCAGAGGGGCCTGTTCTGTCATCGCAGAGGAATTTGGGGAATGTGGCAGTTCTGGGGAGGAGAGGTTGGGGGGCTGAGTGCGCACCCTGGATGCTGACATACACCCTATGGCATGTGTAGACAGCCTCCACCTTGCATAGCCTACTCCCCAAGTGGGCGTCTGGTGCTGAGCAGAGACCCTACCCCAAGACTCAGATGAGTGGGTAACACCATGTGGGTCGTTGACATGAGGACCCAGTGACAGCTTGACCCAGGCTCCTAGCGTAAGAGACGTGTTAGGGGCCTCCAGTTCCTGTCTTCCTTCACCAGAGAAGGGACGGCCTTGTTCAGGGTCTCCCATGATCAGGAGGGAGGCAGAGAGAACTGTTCAGACAGGGGACGAGGGCTGAGACCCACCCACACCCCAGCCTCAGCCTTGCTGGGAATGATGGCCATGCCGCCTGGGAAGCCTGTCAAGGTCCTTTTTTCTGTTGGCCCTGTGCAGGGGAGTCCCGAGTGAAGAGTGGCGGCGGGGGAGGGTGTGCCGGGGGGTGGGGGGGGTGGGGGGGTGCCCACCTCCCCTTGGACCCTCCCTCTTCCCGGTCCTCATTGGCTGTCTCTCTCTGATCAGGTCGAAATGAGCTGATCGCCCGCTACATCAAACTGAGGACGGGCAAGACCAGGACGAGAAAACAGGTAGAGAGATGGTCCTGGCCCCCGCGACTCCACCCTTGGGTGTCTTGGGTTTAAGGACCACAGACTAGCCCACAGGGCCTGCTCACCAGTCAGGAAGACGGGCATGTGCCCAGTGGGGTGGTCAGAAACAGCTAGTGTAGTCTTGCTGGGTAGGCCGGGAGGAGGGTCACAGAACTGCCTCCGGATGATGTGGGAGTTAACCAGGGAGGGACCCTGCCGGCAGATCGGGCATGATACCAACCCCTACACCCCATTTGTGTTAGCACACACCACAAAATTGCCAAGTGGTAAGGTTCACACCATTCAGCCCGACTGGCCATACAGCCGCTCAGAGCCCGCTCTGTCCTCCCCATGTCTTAGGGGTTCTGGTGCTGTAATAAAGACAATGACCAGCCGGGTGGCGGTGGCGCACGCCTTTAATCCCAGCACTTGGGAGGCAGAGGCAGGCGGATCTCTGTGAGTTCGAGGCCAGCCTGGACTACAAAGCGAGTTCCAGGACAGCCAGGACTGTTACACAGAAAACCCTGTCTCAGGAAAAAACATGACCAAAAGCAACTTGGAAAGGATAGGGTTGTTTTGCCTTACACTTCCAAATAACAGTCCATCACTGAGGGAAGTCAGGGCAGGAACCTGGAGGCAGGAACTGAAGCGGAGGCTGTGGAGGAGCGCTACCTGCTGTTTCTTAGACTGTCCAGGGCCACCTTCCCAGGGATGGCACTGTCCAGAGTGGGCCGGACCCTCCCACATCAATCAAGAAAATGTGCCACAGGCCAGTCTTGGGCATTTTCTCAGTTGAGGTTCCCTCTTCCCAAATGACTGGCTTGTGTCAAGTTGCCATTAAACTAAGGAACTGGGGGAGGGAGTTTAGTGACCCCCGATTTGGTCCATGAGCTAGGAGGAGGTGGAGTCAAGATTGGCCCCTGACCTAACAGAAGGAGCCAGGAGCAGGTGGTGCCGAGGAGGAAGGGGGGAGCCCTGGTGTGTGTGTGTGGGGGGTATCAAAGAGTGGGGCAGTTGTGAGGGATGTGGCCCTGCAGCTGCCAGGGCAGTGGATCCGGGAGGCCAGCCAGGAAGTGGAGGCTGAGACTGCATCCCCAGGATGGGGGAGTGCCAACAGCTGTGGGTGACCAGGCAGGTGGTGAGTTGGGCGAGTTGGATCTGGGGTACCAAAGAGAGATAAGCTCAACCCCCAGCCCTTCCAGGAGTGGGGACTCAGACTAAGCATCCACTTCCTCAGAGTGCTGAGTGTGCACACACAGACCAGCCCCTCCTGCCCTAATCTCATCCTGGGAAGGTGGGGGGGCCCTGGGTTCCCGGTCTACTGTGGCATTTAGTAATGCCTGGTCCGGGCCTCAGATCATCCCCTGGGTCTTCAGTAAAGCTGGGGTGGCCACTCTGGTCCCCGAGCTCAGGCTCCTGCACTTGGGGGGCCAATAACACAACAAACTCCACTGTATGGAGCAGCATGTGCCTGGAATCTCAACACCTGTAAGGCTGAAACAGGAGTTTCGTGAGTTTGAGGCCCCAGGATAAGGATCTCTCTCAATCCTCCACCCCCAGACAACACAGCCTCAGTTCTGATAGGCTGCCCTACCTGGGCCTAAGTTTGCTTCCCAGCCCGATTCCTTGGCAACTGTAAACTGATTGATATGTGGACACCTAAACAGTTGAGTGCACCTGCTGCTATTACAGCCACTGTGGTAAGCCACACCCATATTCTCAGGCACCTTCTGGTCAGCCCTGGGAAGGGGCTGACAGTCGCCAAGTTCAGACTGAGTCCACCTGGCCACATGTCCTGCCTCATTCTGACCCAGCATTGCACCTCCTCCTGCTAGGCTGTCCACACAGGACAGCGCAGCCGTCTGGGGCTGGTGCCCAGATCTCCTGTCCCTTGTAGTGGTAGCACTCCCTCTCATTAAACTATGTAGCCCAGGCTGGCCTGGAACTCACAGAGCTCCACCTACCTCTGCCTCCCAAGTGCTGGGATCAAAGGTGTGCGCCACCAAACCCAGCACAATGCCTCCATATTAACCAGACTCTGAATACCAAGTTGTGCGTAAGCTCCCTGTGAGCGCCAGCTGTCAGAGCTGGCCCTACCTGGGAAGGTGGTCCCCACTTAAGGGTCTGAAGGAATCCTGGGAAGATAGCTTGCTGATGAAGCCAGTGGTCCCCAGAGCTACACAGCCTGGGTTTGAATGCCAGCTCTGCATCCGGCTGGGTGATCCAGGATACATAGCCGAGCCTCTCTGGGCTCTGACTGGGCCATCCGAAAGTCGGAGTTGCTGCAAAGACCAAAGGAGCCGTGCTTACGAAGCTTGGCAAACGTCAGCACGTGTGTTTGGTGGCCATCAGTATTGTCAGGGAAAGAGGGAGCCTCTGCTGGGACTCCAGAGCAGGGACCTGTCAGAGGAGCGCCCAGCTAGGGGGGTGTTACTGAGGTTCTCAAGTCCAGAGCGAAAGGAACAGTTTCTTTAGGGGAATAAAAAACTTCCAAAGAAAGCCCAAGCTGCCGCTGCTGCTATTGCCCACGGGGCAGTGTTGATGGCATGTGGGTCTGGAGCCTGTCATCAGTGCCCGGACTGTGCCAAGGGCTGTCACACAGGCTGGGCACCGCGGGCCTAGGATTAGCTTAGCTTTACCTTTCTTAGAGGCAGCAAGGAGCAGGGTGCTGGGAAAGAAATCCTTCAAATAAGAGCACCTACTGTGTGCATCAATCTGTGCATGGAAAGGCATGCCTGTGTGGTTCCAAAGAAGCTGAAGGAGGAAGGCAGGGGTGGGGCCAGGCCGAGAACCAGGGTAGATAGACAGGTTGGAGAGATCTGATAGAAGCTTTGCAAGCCATTAATCCCAGCATTTGGGAGGCAGAGGCAGGTGGATTTCTGTGACTTCAAGGACAGCCAAGGCTACAAAGTGAGACCCTGTCACCAAAAAAAAAAAAAAAAAAGCAGCTGGGGCTTCTGTGTCCATCTAATGCCAGGAGGGAGCCACGCTAGCCTGTGTGCTGCCCTCAGAGGAGCCCCGCTAGCCTGTGTGCTGCCCTCAGAGGTGGGGTTCCTGAGGGAAGGCCCACCCACTCCCTTCGGGTCCGGTGCAGCCCTCACTGAGCACGGAGCAGATCATGGACTGGGGGGCTGTTCTGTGAACTCCTGACACAGCAGTGCACAGTGGTCCTTGAAGCCACTGTGCGCCCTTAATTCAAGGCCAAGAAGAAACAGAATTGGCAGTACCAATGGGCACGTCCCCACCGAGATGCCCAAGTTCTCCCCCTGGACCCTGGTGCGCCAGAGATGAGGGCTGGGGTGCTCCCTCCACCCTGGCCATCCTGGCTGTGCCTCCTCACCCTCTGTTTTCCTTTGTGCCGGGCACACAGGTGTCCAGCCACATACAGGTTCTAGCTCGGAAGAAGGTTCGGGAATACCAGGTTGGCATCAAGGTACGTTGGGTGCCTGGCAGGACCTCCAGCCCTTGCTGGGTCTCTTCTGTGGTGCCTCGCCCATTCTGCACGCTGCAGGCCTCGGCCTCAGCCTCGCCTGGCTCTCCAGCCTACTGTACCTCTCTCTGGCTCCCTCTCCTCCCTCTCCTCTGTCCTTTGCTTTCTCTCTCTTTTCCTACAGGTCTCTAGTCACTTGCAGGTTCTAGCCAGGAGGAAATCTCAGGAGATTCAGTCCAAGCTGAAGGTATGGGCCCCTGCCGCTTGGCCGAGCTCTGCCCAGAACAGGGACGAGGAGCTGAGGGGCTGACACACACAAGTGACAGCAGTTTGAAAGCCCCAGGTGCCTGCTGTGGTGACACTTGAACCCCAGCACTCAGCAGAAGCAGGCAGATCTGAGTTCCAGGACAGCCAGGGCTACACAGTGAGACTCTTGTCTCAAAAAACAAAAACAGGCTGTCAGGGTTCCCAGGCCACAGCCCCTGGTGACCGGCTGGACAGCGGGTGGCCAGCGTCCGAGAGCTGCTCCAGCCTGCCTCTCCTCTGTCCCCTGCTCTCTCTCCTGACTGTTGCTTGCTAAGGCCTGGGACGCGGAGGGTGAAGGGTGTCGTCTGCAGCTCAGCAGGGCCGAGAGCTCCTGACTGAGGATCTGCCTTGTCCCTGCCTCTAAATCTTCCCAGCCGATGCTCAGTTCTAGGAGGGACAGACTCATGGTCCTTTTTCTTCATCCTCACCTTGCCAGGGCACCCCCTGGCTGACAAGCACTGCCTCTCAGGGTTGGGAGGGCACCCAGCTGCCTCTTGGCTCCCTTGGGAGCTGACAGCCAGGGCTTGAGATGGGGGTGCATTGCAAAAAACCATGTCCCCTCCCCCACAGAATCCTTACATGTATCTAATCCTCTGTCCCTTTCTCCTTCACAGGCCATGAACCTGGTAAGTGGCCCAGCGGCCCTGGGGAGGGGCCTGAGAGCACCTAGGTGACAGGAGCAGAGGGGTGGCGCAGTGGTGGCCTGCTCACCAGGCACTTCCCACCCTCAGTGCAGTGCTGAGCACAGGAACCAATCAAAGCTGCTGAATGAATCGTGGAGTGAATTTGCTTTCATAGAAAAGTCACAGATAGGGGCTGGAGAGATGGCTTAGTGGTTAAAAGAACTTACTGCTCTTCCAGAGGTCCTGAGTTCAATTCCCAGCAACCACATGGTGGCTCACAACCACCCGTAATGAGATCTGGTGCCCTCTTCTGACCTGCAAGAACACATGTAGGCAGAACACTGTATACATAATAAATAAATCTAAAAAAAAAAAAAAAAAAGAAAAATTAAATGTAAAAAAAAAAAAAGAAAAGTCACAGATAATTGAAGTGTCCAGGAGGAGCGTTCAGTGTCTATGCAGACGCTGTGTGTGTGAGAGAGAGATTGGGGCACCCTGCATTTCAGTATATGGGAGAGCCCAAAACCAATTCTCTCAGGGACTACAAGGGACCACTGACTGGGGTATGGAATAAAGTAGGATTCCATACTGTGGGCTGTGCCCAGAAAGGACAGACAGACACCAGTACACTGGGGTTCAGAGAGGTAGACACTGCTGAATCCACAGTAGAGCTGGGCCTAGCATTCTCACCTGAAGAGCCTGGCCCAGACCTCACGTGACCACTGTCCCCCAGGACCAGGTCTCCAAGGACAAAGCACTCCAAAGCATGGCGTCCATGTCATCTGCACAGATCGTCTCTGCCAGCGTCCTGCAGAACAAATTCAGCCCGCCCTCCCCTTTGCCCCAGGCCGTCTTCTCCACCTCCTCAAGGGTATGGGTGGGCTGTGGGCTGGGGCTGGGCTGTGGCTGGGCTGTGGCCAGGGTTCCTGAGTACTGAGGCCCTGGTTTTGTCCACAGTTCTGGAGTGGCCCCCCTCTGCTGGGACAACAGCCTGGACCGTCTCAGGAGTAAGTACTGCCCGTGTCTTCCCCCAGTCCTTCCCTCCTTCCTGAGCCCTGACTCTGTCGACATCCCTGTATTTGTTTCCTGCTTGGGAACCAACGGTGATGTCTGCTTACCGCCAGGTGGTGAACAAAACTCAGGGTTCTTAGTTCTGAGAACTTACTGCCAGCTATGGTGAATAGCTTTTTGAGGGGCGTGTACCCACCCACCAGCTGTGGGCTGCGGCTGCGGCCACCAGAGTTAAAACGTGGAGGGAACAAAAAGGTGGTGGGCTAGCCTGTGAGCATGCACTTTGAGGCATCAGCTGAGGGGATGCAGGGGAGGGAGGGAGTGGGCAGATGAAGGGTGCTGAGGACCTCTCCCTCACCATATTCCTGCCCGCAGCATCAAGCCCTTTGCCCAGCCTGCCTACCCCATCCAACCTCCTCTGCCACCGACGCTCACCAGTAAGTATCCCGCCAGGCCATCTAGTACCTCTGGTGTCTGCCCTTCTATGTGGGACCTGTGTCTGTGCTGGGGTGGGTGGTGGCCGTAGGGCCTTGATACGTTTCTGTTTATGCCCTGTAAAGAAAGACATCAACACCTTCACAGAATTCCACTCTAGGTGATGGTCTTTTAGTTTTCTGTGTGAACACACAGTAATAGTGGCATGCAAAAACACCCTGTGATTACAACTACTGCAGACACACACCCCTTGGAGAGTAAAGCCCAACCCTGCAGTCCACCATGCGTGGGCAGATGAGCTACATCTTACCCTTTCAGGTTATGAGTCCCTGGCCCCGCTGCCCCCAGCCACTGCCTCCTCTGCCTCTGCGCCTGCGTGGCAGGACCGGACCATCGCCTCCTCCCGACTACGCCTCCTGGAGTATTCTGCCTTCATGGAGGTGCAACGGGATCCTGACACGGTAATGTGGGGGTGGTGGGGAACCTGGCCTGTGAGGGTCCTCGGGCCTGCAGCGCCACCTCCTCCAGGCTGACCCTGGTTCGGCCCTCCCCACAGTACAGCAAACACCTGTTTGTGCACATCGGCCAGACAAACCCTGCCTTCTCAGACCCACCCCTGGAGGCGGTGGATGTACGCCAGATCTATGACAAGTTCCCTGAGAAGAAGGGGGGACTGAAGGAACTCTACGAGAAGGGGCCCCCAAACGCCTTCTTCCTTGTCAAGTTCTGGGTGAGGCTTCTTCTCCCAACCCAAGATGGGCAGGCAGCTCGCCCAGCTCCTTGCCTCCGCTCTCCTCCATGACCGGCGGGCCCCTGGGCGGGACCTGCAGGCCTCTGGGTAGGTGGGCCTGGAGGCATGGAGGTGGGGAAGCGGGAGGCTGGCCTCTGGCCTCTGCAGCACTTGGTGTCCTCCCCACAGGCTGACCTCAACAGCACGGTCCAGGAGGGCCCCGGGGCCTTCTACGGGGTCAGCTCTCAGTACAGCTCAGCCGACAGCATGACCATCAGTGTCTCCACCAAGGTGTGCTCCTTCGGCAAGCAGGTGGTCGAGAAAGTGGAGGTGAGCAGGGGGTCTGAGGAGGGGGGGTGGCAGGCACCGGTCAGTGACACCCAGTGACGACGACGCCCCGCTCTGCAGACTGAGTATGCCCGCCTCGAGAACGGCCGCTTCGTGTACCGCATCCACCGCTCACCCATGTGCGAGTACATGATCAACTTCATCCACAAGCTGAAGCATCTGCCCGAGAAGTACATGATGAACAGCGTGCTGGAGAACTTCACCATCCTGCAGGTGGGTGCGAGGCTGTCGGTGGCTCAGCCGCGACCAGGCTAGCTTGCAGGGGTGCACTGCCCAGTACCTCTGCCCCTGCTCTGCTGAGTCCCGTTCTTCCTCCTGCCCCCACAGGTGGTCACAAGTCGGGACTCACAGGAGACCCTGCTGGTCATCGCTTTTGTCTTCGAGGTCTCCACCAGCGAGCATGGGGCACAACACCATGTCTACAAGCTTGTCAAAGACTAGCGTACCTTTGACGTCCACAGGGATGCAAGACGGACTTCTTCCACACACCTGCCTGCCTGGTCTCCCAGGGTGTGGGCTGGGGAACTCACCCACCCATGGGTTTCAGGCTGGGACCCAGGCTGCCTCCCTGGCCCCAGCACACACGCTCCCTGCCACTGTTCTGCGCTTTACTGGAGTGAAGAGGGCTCCATGGTGATGTGGCCTTCCTGGGCATTGACCCACAGATGACAGGGCTCCACCTGGCCTCAAGTGACATCCGAGTTGGGGGATGGAGGGCACCTGCGGGCTTAGTGCTCGGTCTCTGGCCCCCAAGGGAGTGTGATGAGCAGGTGAGGGTAGAGCGGAGACCACGGAGAGGCAGCTGGCAAGGCCGCCCTGGTACGAGGTGTCAAGTTGGAGGCTGGGTTAAGAAGGGCCCGCACGTCTTTGTACCTTCTGGGCACCAGCCTGTCCCCAGGCCCCTTGCACAGCAAGATTGGGTGTCTTGATCAGACAAAGTGCCAAGATGGAGGCCCACACAAGTGGGCAGAGCCGGAGCTTGGAGCTTGGGTTCGGCTACCTCCCTAGACCAGGGCTGGCTACAGGGGAGGGGCTGTGCTGGCAGAATGGTGCAGCTGAGCTGGGGGCTGAACAGGGTGCTGCCCGGTCCCCCCAGCACATCGGCTCCCAGGCACCCCTTCAGTGTCCCACAGACAGGTGGCAGGGCACAGGAGGCTGGAACTTGAAGAGCCCTGGTCTCCCCGCCTCCTTCCCCTGCTTTCTCCACACCAGGCCCGAGGGTCAACTGGCCTGTCCCCAGGTCACCTGGGTATTTATGAGTTTCAAATGAAGTACTGTGCCCCTCCTCATCCTGCCCGAGCTTTCTGAAGGTCTTCACTGTTCGCATACTGCTCAGGCCACCTCCCAACCCCACCTAGGTTTTATAACATGTATTATATGTATTTTTGTGTATTTTTAAATCCAGCTGTGATGGGCTATATCATAAACAGCTCAAGGCAGGGGCCCTTTAAGGTCTGGCTCCTGCTAAAAAAAATTAAAAGCTGTTTCTGGGTCAGGACAGTTGTGTGTCATGTGCAGCCTCCCACCGTGGCCTGTACTCAGATGTGGTACAGAGCCGCTGTGATCAACCACATCACTCATGCATGCCCAGCATCGTCTGGACATCACCTTAGTGCCCTCTGGGACAGCTGCAGCCAGGTGTGTAGGTTACCAGGCTGGGCCATCAACTGAGTCTTCAGCAGTCACTCCTGGAGATGCCCAGGCTAGACTAGGCATGCTGGTAACCAGCTGAGCCCTGAGATTCTACCCTAAGGATGAGTAGAATGACGCCCCAAGCCCGCCAGTACACCCCACAGCCTGCAGGGGGAGAGCTCTGGGTTGGACGCTGGCCTGTGACATACAAATTCCCACAACTCCTACTAATACCCATCCTCACACCAGGCTGTACCTGGCCAGCCTACTCTAGATCACTCAGGTACAAGACATTCAGATTTACAGGTGAGGCTTGTGGACTTCTCATCTGTGGAAGCGAAGGCTTCAAGCCCCTCCTTAGGAGGGGCCTGCCATACCAACTCTGCTCTGGGCTAGCTGCAGCTACGTGCTTGAACCCAGAAGTGAGTGACCGCTAAGGTGGCCTTGCCTGTCACTACCACAGCCCCCTGGAAACATTTCAACAGCCCCGAGTTAAGGCACACCTCACCTCACCATACTGGAATTGGCTTTCAGCTGGACTGAATCTACAAGCAGACCTGGTTGGGGCCAGAAAGCAACGCCTAGCTGTGGGCCAAAGCCCCACTGGGACACGCCCTTCAGCTGAACCCTCACACCCACCACTCCCTGCCCCCCACAGCTCCAAGTCACACACAGACCAGGGGTACGGTAGCACTGAGGTTTATTGGGGTGCCCTAGTACAGACGCTGGGGCTTGCCCATGGTGCTCTTGATGTACAAAGCCCGGACATTCTGCCAGTTCTTCTTGAGCAAGGACACCAAGAAGTTGACAGCCAGGTGGATGTTGTAGACCAGCTCGTCGTCGGTCATCTTCACGTGGCCAACAGCAACAGCCAGACACAGCACCTGCACGGAGGTCAGGCTAGTGAACATCTGGCCTGGCCCTTCCGGGTGTAGACCAGGGTTCTACACTCTGCTTCCCACCTTTAGCTAAGGACCAAACTCGGTTCCTCTTAGCACCATGACCTCCCCGGAGCCCAGACCAACCTTCTTCATCTGGAACTTGATCGTGGACTTGACCTCGTCCACTTTGGCCACCATGTTTTCATTGTGTGTCAGCAGGGAAGGGAACTTGCCAGCCTTGTTGAGGCCTGGGCCCAGGATACGAGGGATCTGCTTGATCAGAGACTCGGAGGCCAAAAAGGCATCGTACTTCTTGGCTGTGAGGGCAAGTCATGGGCTACTTACATCCAGGCCAGAAAAGCAGAACCAACCCTTGAAATCTTCAGTAGTGCAGGTCCACCCCCTGACCCCACACTACCGAGATGACCGACCCACAATCCACATCTCACTGCAAAGGACCGAGGGGCCGCGGTGGTCTCCCGCCTGGTGTAACCCCAGCATTCACCGAGAGCCAGGTGAATGCCCGACTTGGTGGCGCAGACCTATAACCAACCCTAGGTATTTGAGAAACCCACAGCAGGATTGTTGTGGTGCAGACATCGGTGTGAGTGGGTGCCACACCACGTTGGCAAGGAGCTCTAAAGAGGCCTATCTGATATCGCAGTGGGGAGAGGGAGCCTGCAACAGCGTCCACCAGACCCCAGGGTCACCAAACACCCAACAGCTGGGTAGGGGCCACTTCGGAGTGACGGCCTCCATCACATGGGCCTGCGGGGTGTTTCTGGACCGCTGACCCATGTGAGCCCCCCCCCATGGTAGCCCTCCTGGGCAGGTGGCGCCGGGTTGTGGTGTTGAGGTGAGCCCGTGAAATGCCTTCAACACCAGCCCCCGAGTGGACCCCAGACATGGCACCCAGCTGCCCCTACCGAGCTTTTTGACCAGCTTCTTGTTCTTATTCAGCTTCTTGAGGGCCTCGATGTCCATGTGGGGGATGTCCACGGCCTTGGCCTCATCGCAGTGCTGCTGGTCCCCCAGGACGCACACCGAGAACTTGGGGCGCGGCGTGGACTTGAGCCTGCGTTGGGGGTGGGGGAGGGAGAGGACAGCAGGTCACGGCCAGTCCGAGTGCCCGGGAAGGCGACTGTGACGGAGCCTGGGGGGGGCAGCGAGCCCCGAGTCTTACCCGGCGAGGTCAACACTAGCCTGGCTTCTCAGGCTAGGCGGCGGGCTCGGCCGAGGCCTCCCCACGCCTCCCCTCTTGTTTTAAGACCCAGGGTGGGGGTCCGTCCAGCCAGCCCGCCCGGAGCAGGCCGCCTGGACTACCCTGGCGCGCGTCGGGGTCCCCGTGCCCGCCGCGGGCTCGGCCACACGGGGGACCCCGAGGGGCTGGGTGGGGTCAGAGCGGTGCCAACCTGACGGTGCCCGAGAAACGCTTGTCCTTCTGGGGGTCGTAGTTCTTCAGGCTGATCTGCAGCTCCACCGTCTCCAGGAACCTGGGCGGCAGGGGCGACGTCAGCGCGGGGCCGCCGACCCCGCGGGGCGCTCGCCCCGCTCCCCCTCCCGCCCATCCGGCTCGCCCCCCGCTCACTTGCGGCGCTTGCGCTGGTTCCCGTGCAGGACTTCCCGCACCGCCTCGTACAGGGTGTCGCGAGAGACTTTGCTGCTGTTGGGGAGAAACGAGCGCGCTCAGGGCCGGCCACGCTGCACCCCGGGCCCCGCGCGGAGGGACGCGGCCCACGGCACAGCCCCCGAGTCCGGCCGCAGGTCACCCGCGGGGCACCCGGGAGCCCGGATGGCGGCGGATCGCGCCCCGCGACCCCCGCTTACCTCATGGCTGCTGGGGCGGCGGCGACGGCGAGAACCGGAAAAGAGAAGCGAGCTCGTTACGCTTGCGCTCAAATAGCGCTCTTGTTCTCGCGAGAACTGCTCGTCGGGTCGCGCGGTCCGCCTCTCAGCCTGGCCGGGCGGCGGGGGGGTGGAGGGAGCGCTGCGGTTTGCGGCCGCTGGGGGGCGCCAGCACGCGACTGCACCGTGAGCGCCGCGCAGGGACCCGCAGGCGCTGGGGCTCCCTGCCTCCTACCCAGCTAAGGCGCTGGGGCCGGAGCACGGAGGTCGGGTTTCCGCCGGCTCCCTCCCTGTCTTATGCCTGACCTGCGTCTTGCACAGTCACTGTTTTCCTCCGTCGCCAAGTGTGGTGGGGAGCCCCGGGGGCCCCCGGGCAGCAGCTGCCCTCTCTAGCCCGTGCTTGTGCAACTGTCCCGCCGCCACTCGTGGGCAGAGGCACCGCCGACGGGAATAGCTGGAGGGCACGACGATCCTCGTGGAGATCTGCAGACCTGAGGAGCGTCCTGTGACTAGATCGGGATCAGATGTGCATCATTTCAGCGCCAGCCTCCACCTGGGAGGAGGCGCCCCCCGGGCTGCCGTGGCCATCGGTCTGCACCGCCCCGGATTCAGCCTCCAGGCAAGATGGACTTTTGGATAAATCTCAACTAGTTCGCATTTCAAACAAAGCTGTCCTGGCCTGACACCCACCCACCCCCGTTTTTGCAGTTAATAGAGGGGGCAGGGGCAAGGGTGCAGGGAGCCCCTGGAGTCTGGGGTGACTCACCCGGGTCTTGAGGAGGGAAGGCCAGCACCCCCCATGGCCAGGGGCAGGTCTGGGAATGGTTCGTCTTGCCCGGGCACATTCACAGCACACTCCGGGGCAGTAAAGAAAGCTCACCCAGGGTCAGGGAGTTCAGTGGCAGGGTGGAGCGTCAGGTGCTACCCAGCCGGAAAGGCCAACGTGACCAGGAGGTTCTGTTGTTTTTCTCTTAAGCTTTGTTCCCCAAACCAGGCCTTATCCCTAAACTGACTCCCCACCTCCCTGAAACAGGGACTCAGGACTTCAGAGGAAGCTGTGGTCTGAGACGCACCCAGAAAGTTCTGTTCCCCACCCACCACAGGGCTCAGCCAGGAGGGTGCTGCTTCCTAACTCGGTAACATCTGTGTGCTCAAGTTTTGTTTGTTTTTTTTCCCCAGACAGGGTTTCTCTGTGTAGCCCTGGCTGTCCTGGAACTCTGTTTAGAGCAGACCAGGCTCAAACTCAGAGATCCCCCTGCCTCTACCTCCTGAGTGCTGACCTCCTGAGTGCTGGGATTAGAGGCCTGGGCCACCAGCCCCTGCTGTGTGCTAAATGTTTCGTGAGCGAGGTACCTGCACAGGTGTTGTGGGAATACAGATGTCAACCAGGTCTGCAGCAGGCACGACGTGACCTCTCTGCCTCCTTTTCAGCCCACAGAAGCCCAGGCATCCTTCAGATCCCAGCCTGAATGTTACCTGTGGCTGAAGATGGAGCTCTGTGGTGGAGCATTAGCCTAGCAGGCCCAAGACCCCGGTTTCCATGCCCAGCACTGAGACAAAAGTTATCAGCCCCCAGCCCTCCCTCCACAGTAGACGGTCACCCAGACCACTGCGTGCCTTGATACTCAACAGGCAGCTCTGACCGCCCTGCCTCGGCGGCAGAGGGTAACATGTGACCTGACAGACCCTAAGCTAAGTTCAAACCTCAGTTTAACGGACTTCCCCTCACCGGTTCTCACTGAACAGGGGTGGGTGTGGGTGAGGGAATGAAGGGTCCAGAGCTCATGGAAAGTAGGCTCTGCTTCTAAGAACAGGCGCCTCTGTTTGGATGTTTAACTTTCTTTGTATTTGGTAGGTGTGTGTTTGTGTGCATTTGTGTTGTGCATGCATGAGCACTCTGGGATGTAAACATGCCACTGCACAAACCTGACAGTCCTTGCCTTCCATTTTGTCTCAGGCTAAGCTGGTGCCCCAGCTTTGGGGGATCCCCCTGCCCCCATCTTGTCATAAGAACAGAGATGACAGATACCCAGCTTTACATAGGTTCCGGAGATTCAAATTCAAGTCTAATGCATTCAGTAAACTCTTTGCTCATTCAGCTATCTCCCAGCCACACCCACCAACATTTCTGAGAAAGGGTCTCTCGTGTAGCTGAGGCTGGCCTTACCCTGTGGTTGAAGATGACCCTGAACTTCCGATCCTCCTGAGTGCTGGGATTACGGGGTGAGCTATTGGAGAAATTATTTTGGCCACTCCACGTAGTTTAAAGGATATTTATTTAATGGCATAACTCACAAATTAAGTAATGGGTAGGTCGCAGGGTCTGGGGAAGGTGTAACGCAGTCCAGCAGTGTTCTCCGGAGCTCTGCACAGTCTACCTCCACTGTTCAGCGTCCCGGCACAGAGCGCGCCCCATCCAGCTCTCGGGTCCCCAGGCGCCTCCCTTTGCCCCACCTCGTAGGTGTGACAGTTGCCAGAGTCTCAATGGGGGTTGGAACTTCCAGATCCAAGCTGGAATGGCTACCCACTACAGTGAGCCATGTGCTTGGACAAACTTTTTTCTTTTTATTAAAACTACAAAATATTCAGTTCAGAAACAAAAGAGGAGGGTCACTACATACACCTGAGCACAAAAGACTCCCCCTGAGCACACTGGAACCCCGGCTGTCCCAGGACACCACCCATCCACCACTGGCCCTCCACCATCCCTGCACTGTGACCAGGAGTGGCGGCCAGCGCGGAGCCTAGGGCCTCCTCTCTGAGGTCAAGATGGCCTCTGCACAGCCAGGGGTGTCGGGCAAGAGGCGGCGGCGGAGTCCTGAGCTGGCTGTGCTTCGTGGGGGTTCTGAGGCAAGGGGTGAGGGAACCGTGTCCCGGGGGTGGTCAGCGGGCCACATGTCTCAGTGCTACCTGCAGGGACTTCTTCAGGAAGGTGGCGTTGGGCTCCAGGGCCACAGCCAGGTCCAGGCTCTGGTGCTGTGTGATCTGGAGGGAAGGAATCGGGCTAGGACTGCAGAAGCCTGGCCCCCATCTCCTCACCACCCCACAGCCCTGCGTAGGATGGAGAACGGAAGCCAAGGGCAGGCTCCTGGCAACAGAACCTTACTACTTCCCGAGGTGAAGCAAGCACCGGAAGGACCTGGAACTCTACCAGCTGTGGAGCTCAGAGCAGGCCCTGCTGCTGGACGGAGGCGTGTCTCACATGGCCCTCCTGACCCGTCCAGGCTCCCGATGAGAGGGTCAGGGCACACCACCATGGCCGCCACACCCTTCGGACCTGTCCCTCTATCTTCCCGTGGGGTTCAGGCTCCTCATCTCCCCTCTCCAACCCCAACTCCTCAAAGCAGACAGAGGCACAGTCCCTCCCCAGATGAAGGTCCCTGCAGGCTCCCCATGCCTCTGGAGGGCAGCCCTGACACCCTTCTCCAGAGGGGGTGCCCTTCTGTGATCTAGAGGCGTCTCAGGAGGAGCCAGCAGCCCCCAAACCTCGGAGCACACACAGATCAGATTCCCACTTTCCCGGGATCATGGAATGCAGCTGTGTGATGACCGGCCCTGGCTGTCACCAGATACAGCTGGGTCAAGAGGAGCCTTAAGAGAGGAAGCGCCCCATCATCTCGGCCTGTGGGGCGTTTCTGTAGACTGCCAGGTAACACAGGAGGTCAGCCCACTGTGGGCAGTGCTACCCCCGGCCAGGTGATCCTGGGCTGTCTGAAAAAGCAGGCTGAGCCCAGTGTAGCGGCCCAGGCCTCTAATCCCAGCACTCAGGAGGCAGAGGCAGGAGGGTCTCTGTGAGTCTGAGGCCAGCCTGGTCAACATAGAGGGTTCAGGCTAGCCAGAGCTACGGAGCCCAGCAAGCAAGAAGCCCTGTATTCCATCCCCAGCACTACATAAACCAGGCCATAGTTTCCCCAAAATCCCAGCACTCGGGAGCTGGAGGCAGGAGGATCAGATGTTCAAGGTCATTTTGGTTGCAGAGCAAATTCTGAGCTACGTGAGATCTTGTCTAAAAACAAAATGAAAACCTCTCTGGCCCATGACCTTCTGGGCCATGCTGCTAGTCCCACATAACTAATCTCCTCATGTGTATAGAGAGGGTGCACACAGACACACAGCCCCAGCCAAACAGGAGGCCGACGCGGCAGGAAACAAGGCCAGGGGGCCAAGCCCAAGCCAGGCAGCAGACCCCCATCTCAAAACAAAACCCACAGAAAGACAAGTGTCTGAGGGCATTCTGTATTTGTCTATGTAGCCCAGATTGGCCTTGAACTTACAGCCATCCTCCTGCCTCAGCCTGCCCTACACGTTCACCAACCCCAGTCCCCAGGAAGACTCAGCTGCCCTCCTCCAGTCACCAGAGGCTTGTGCATGTCCCCTCACGAACATGGCAGCTGAGGGCAGGGGTCAGCTCAAGGGGAAGGACAGCATGGTGCTGTCCTAACTTCCCAGCACCACTGCCCCCAGATGCTGGCCCCGCCAGTGAGCCCCCGAGGACACTCACGCGGGCCTGGTACTTGGTCATCACTGTCAGTATCAGCTTGGCGTAAGCCATGGAGGTGGTGGCCGCCGGTCCCTCTTTGCAGAGCCTTTCCACCAAGACACTGAACACCTCAGAGGTCATCTCCACCTGCAGGCATTGGGACATGGGGCAGCGTCCTAAGGCCAGCCCTGGGTTCGACCCCAAGCTCTCCATCTCCCAGCAGGTAGCGGAACAGAGTGCTCTAGAACAGGTCTAGACAGTTCTTCCACAGACCCACGTGTTGAAGGCGTGGTCTCAGGGTTTGTATAAAGGAGACGGAAGTAGCCTGGCCCCTATTCTCTGCTTCTCTGCTGCTACGACTTGAGCGGCCGACCCAACCACACACTCCACCATGATGTGCCTCATACAGGCCCAGGAGCCACGGAGCCAAGCACAGATGGAGCCTGTGAACCCAAGCCAACCTTTTTCCTGCTGTTTACCTCAGGTATTTTACCATAGTAAGGGAAAGCTAACATAAGATGAGCGAAACAGCAGACACATGGTCTCACCAATAGCAACTGTCCCTGCAAAGGTTCAGATCAGTACCATGGGGAGCCTGGGACCAGCCTGCCTCAGTGGCTGAAGCCTTAGTGTCGGGCGTGGTGAGGGACACTGCCAACTCTTCACAATAACGAATGGCCACTTACAGGTGGCACTCGGCACTTCACACCCGTGGCCTTGACATCTTACCACAGCTCATGTGGTCTCCTGTTGTGAGGTATTTGTACACTGTGTGAAGTTGTTGTGAGGTATTTGTACACTGTGTGAAGACGTACTGTTGTGACTGGTGTAATAAAAAGTTGAACAGCCAATAGCTGGTCAGGCAGGACTTCCGGGCAGAGAAGAAGAAAGGTGGAGTCGCTAGCCAGACATGGAGGAAGCAGGACAGGTGGTATGAAATGAGGTAACGAACCACATGTGAGAACGTAGATTAAAAATATATATATATGGGTTAATTTAAGTTGTAAGAACTAGTTAGGAACGAGGCTAGGCCGAGCGTTCGTAGTTAACAAGTTCTGTGTGTTGTTATTTGTGGGCTGGTGGTCCCGATGAGGAAGTACTACTACAACCTCTACTCTCAGGTAAGGAGACCTGGGCATAAACAGCCACGGTTGATCACTGTGACGGTCCATCCTCACTGTCTACCTGATGGGTCTAGAATCACCATGGAAACACACTTCTGACTATGTCTGTGAGGATGTCTCCCAGCAAGGTTCCACGGAAGGAAGATCCTCCTGGAATGGAGGGATTCACCGCTATTCCACGGGCTGGGGTCCCCTAGCAGAAAGAACCCAGGGTTCATCTCTTTGCTTTCTGAATGTGGACATATCCTCAGGCTCCTGCCCAAGCCTCTCCCAACGTGACAGGCTGTATCTTTAAACTGTGAGCCAAAACCAAGCCTGCCTTCTTTAAGTTGATTTTGGGAGGAATTTTATCACAGCAAGAATAATAATTAATCAATTACCTAAGATGTAAAAATGAGAGAAGCCAGGAATGGCATTGTACACCAATAATCAAAAGACTCAGAGCAGGATGGTCAGGAGCCCAGGTCATCTTTCTATAGAGTGAGTTCAAGGCCAGCCTGGACTACATGAGACCCTGTCTCAAAATAATAATAGTGTGGTAGTTTGAATGTAACTGGCCCCCATAAGCTCATAGGGAATGGCACTATTAGGAGGTGTGGTCTTGTTGGAGGAAGTGTGTCACTGTGGGGGCGGGCTTTGAGGGCTCATATATGCTCTCAAGCCACGCCCAGTATCTCAGTTCACTTCCTGTTGCCTGCACAAGATGTAGGGCTCTCAACTCTTTCTCCACGTCCGCCTGCACGTTGCCATACTCCACCATGATGATGATGGACTGAACCCCTGCACTGTGAGCCACCCATTCAATGTGTTCCTTTCTAAGAGCTGCCGTGGTCATGGTGTCTCCTCACAGCAATGACACCCCAAGACAAACAGTGATAATAGTAATACTATAAGGATGGAGAATTTCAGGTGGTAATATAGAAAAATGCCAGAATATACTACTCAAAGAGCAGGACTGGAGACGGAGCCCTGCCTGGAGTGCATGAAGTCCTGGGTTCAATCCCTGGCATCATATAAAATAGGACACAGTGACGCATACCTGTAATCCCAGGTGGAGGCAGGAGGATTGGGAATTCAAGGTTGCCCTGTTCAAGGCTACTCTGGACTACAAGAGACCCTATCTCAAAAAAGCAGTTTCCAGTCAGCCACCTACAGTGGCTCAGGCTTGTGATCCCAGTACGTGGGAGACTGAAGCAAGAAGGAACATAAAGTCCATGACAGCCTGGGCTACACAGTGGAACCCTGTCTCCAAAACCATGAGCTAGGACTACGGCTCCAAAGTCTAGCACCCGCCTAGCGTGTGCCAAGTCCTGGGCTCAAACCCAGGCTGGACACATGAGAAGCAGGTACAGGGGCCCAGGGCTGGTGAGCGTCAGTGCGTGAGAAGCAGGAGGGTGAGTTATAGGCCTGCCGTCGAAGCAGCCCTGTGAGCTCCGCACATTCCTGTTCTCTGAACCACTGACAGCTAAGCACCAGGCAGAGGGTTGGGGAAAGGTCAGGGAGCATTCCCCTCCTGTTGACCCAGTGTGGTGGGGCACACCTATAATCCCAGCATGAGGGAGAAAGACCAGGAGTTCAAGGTCACCCTCCACTACCTAGGGGTCCCAGGCTAGCCTGGGCCGCATGAGAGAAAAGGGGAGGCATCAGCTCCATGGCAGGTGCTAGAAAGAGACAGAGCTAAGGGGACCAGGGGTCAGCTGTCTGTCCCCACTCTTGACACTGTTGAAAGGCAGCCTGCTTGCCTAAGACTGCAGGCCGGCCGCCGGGACCTGGGACTGAAGGCCGGCTGCTGGGCCCCACACAGACTTCTCAAGGCAGTCCACTCACCTGGCGCTCCAGGAGCGCCTGCAGCACCAGGAATGTCTCCTCCCTCCAGGCCAGCTCCAGGACCTGCCTGCAGAGGACACACAGTGAGTAAGGGCTGTCCTCCCACCACCGGGCACACAGTCGAGCGAGCAGCAGCCTCTTGGGCAGCACCTGCCCAGGTTTGATCGCCCGCCCACTGTCCGTGAAGTTCTTCTATGCAGAAAGTGGACGCTGTGTGAGATCTGAAGTGGCCGGTGAGCAGTGGCTGGTGTTAGTTAAGAATACTCCCCTCTTTCTTCTTTTTCCATTTCTGTTTTGGTTTTTGAGACAGGGTTTCTCTGTGTAACAGCCCTATCTTTTTTTAAAGAAAGATTCACAAGCTGGATGTGGTGGCGCACACCTCTAATTCCAGCACTCCAGAAGCAGAGGCAGGGAGATCTCTGAGTTCGAGGCCAGCCCAAGCAAGTTCCAGGACAGCTAAAGCTACACAGAGAAACCCCATCTCAAAAACCAAATGAGGGGCTAGAGAGATGCTCAGGGGTTAAAAGCACTGACTGCTCTTCTAGAGGACCCGGGTTCAATTCCCAGCACCCACATGGCAGCTCACAACTATCTGTAACTCTAGTTCCAGGGGACCCAACACCCTCACAGAGACACATATGCAGGCAAAACACCAATGCACATAAAAATAAATAATCTTTTTTAAAAAGAACCAAATAAATTAAATAAATAAAAACAATCTTGAACTTGAGTCCATCCATCCAAGTCAATAAACAAGATGGAGACTGAACTCATGTCTGACATTGGCGGCAATGGTTATCTGTTATCATGTATCCGGCTGAGCTCCTTCTGAGAAGGACCAGCCCTCTCTCTGCACTCCCCAAGGCACCCAGTAAAACTGGGGATGATGTCTAGCCAGGTACTCAACATGGGCCCAGAGGAAAGGACACAAGGCAAGTTTAGACCCCAGGGGCAGCAGCATGTGCTATGCCGTGGTGGGTGTGTGTGTGTGTGTGCATTCGTGCACGCGCGGGGTGCTGGGGATGAAACCCAGGGCCTCATGCAGGCTTGACCTGGGGAGGAGGAGGGGTAAGCATCAGGGCCTGCACACTCACCCCAGAATCTGGACCTGCATGTCTGGCTCCAGGGACTCATCCTTTATAAGGGAGCACAGTAACTCCGTCTGCATGGGACCTGGGCCAAAGACGGGAGAGGAGAGAGGGCTGGGGGAGGCAGGAGCAGGCTGAGAGGGACGAGAGGCACCTGTCTGGGGGCAAACTAGCATTTTTACACACCGAACCCCAACTCAGCAGGGCCCCAAGGGCACAGAGGGTAGGTAGGCCCGGGACTGGTTCTGTAGTTACCCACGCTTGGGTCCTGGAGTACAGGAACGAGGACGGCCTTGCAGACAGGGTAGGTGTACTTCACACAGAAGGAGACGAGGGCGACTCTGAGCAGCCTGGAGGCGGACGACGGCAGGGAGAGGATCTAGTCACCAGGGAGAGGACAAAGTCACTCCTTCAGGAAGTGTTTATCCCACACACGATTCAGATGTTTCCCCCGTTACTGAGGAGAAGCCAAGTGTTTGTATCTATCTAGGACTGCACTGCCCGCCCCTGGCTCCCAAACCCAAAAGCCCCATCTGGGGCCCAGGTGGGAAGAAGTTCCATGCTGTAAGGATGCACAGCCAGGGGCCCACCCCTCAGGCCCTCTCCCAAACCCCCTTCCTGAGAACTCAAGGGTCCCACAGCCCAGGCTTCCTGGTGCCACCTACACCCACCCGGTCAAGAAAGAGGCTCCTGGCCAACACGGAGGCACTGGCGAGGCTGAGGGTTGGCGTGAGACTCAGCAGGCAGCTGCACAGCTGCAGGAGGCCTCCATCGGGGAGCTGCGGCAGCTGCAGCCGGCTGCACAGCAACTCCATCTGGGGGAAACCAGGGCACTCATCTGGCTCTGCTGGGCCACAAACCCAGCGGGCGACAGGAAGGGTAAGAACATGAGGGGAGACGGGGCAGGGAGGGCTGTAGTGGGAGGAACCAGGGCTAAGAAATGACTCAGGAGAACCCTGTGTCCCATGGGAGACGGGGAAACAGGCTGGTGCAGGGGTGATCTCAGGGCAGGCCTGTCTCACCTGGCTGGGACTACATTCATGGAGGAACTGCAGGTCCATTGGGGGCTCCTCTTCCAACCCCTCCAGCCCCTGGGGGGGCAAATCCTGAGTAAGGGCCGGAAGAGTGCTTGTGATAGGTCACAAAGGCCACTCTTAGAAGGCGCCACCTGAGAAGGACTTCCTGGGGGATGATGCCGTATCCAAACGTGGCTCTGTGGGGACTATCCTCAGATTTCCCTCCTACCCTGCCCCATACCAGGCTCCACGATCTGGGGCTCCCCTGGGCATGGCTAAGGTAGAGAGAAGCCAGAAGAAGGGCTGTGGTGAACAGGGAGGGTCGGTCACCTCCTGGAAGGCCTCCAGCAGCCGCTGCAGCCTGGGCACCTGGTCCTGTGGAGGAGAGGGCAGTCACTGTTTGTGCGGAGGGCCCTCCCGGCTCCCTCTGTAAAAAACACCTGGGGAAGAACTGGAAAAAACGGCTCAATGATTAGACACTTCCCTTTCTTCCAGAGGAACTGGGTTCAGCTCCCAGCACCCACACCCGGCTGCTCACACTCACCTGTAACTAACTCTGGAGATTCTATGCCCTCTTCTGGCCTCCATGGGCACCATGTACATGTGGTGCACACACAGACAAGTAGGCACACACACGAAATAATAAAACCTTTAAGTGGGGGCAATGGGAACTAATGGCCAAGGAAATTCAGAAACAGGAATGATGTGCCACCTCCATCTTACAAGATGTCTGAATCAGGCTTGTGTGTCTTTCCTGCATCCAACCTTAATGGGGAAGGTGGACCCAGCATGGGCAGGCAGGCTGGCTGGATGTTGGCATGACTCACGCCATTGGGTAGAGCAGCAGGAGCCAAACCCTCCAATCCCACACCCTAGATCATTAGGACAGGTGTTTCCAGCTCACGGTAACTTCCTCCCCATCTCCATCACTTTGGATGCCCTCCTCCATCCTCCACAACCTGCCCCCTGATCCCTGCTCCATTTACTAGAGGGGTCTCTGGTGGGGGAAATGAGTCTCAACCAGTGTTCACCATTATCGGGAAGGACTATTCTGAAACCAGCCTCTAGGCACAGTACCTGGACAACTCTAGGCAACTCCATACTCTCAACTGGACCCTCTGCCTCCTCCACACCCGGGCCAATTTCAGGAGTCTTGGCTTCAGTAATGGTCTGCTTTGGATCAGGTGACGTGCGTCCTGCCTCTGACGGGGATCCCGATGACTCCAGCTTGGGTCTCTCTTCCTGGTCCTTCCCCTCCTCCTCCTCCTCCTCCTCCAAACCCCGGAACCTTTTAGCAGCTCTCTCTGGCTCAAGGCTGGCAGGATCTTCCTCTGGCTCCTTCCTCCGCTTCCCACAAAGCTGCTGGTCTTCCTGTTCAGGATCTAGAGCCTGAGCCAATTTCAGCCCCCTACCTCCCTGGCCCAGACGCCCACACAGGTCTCGGAGCTGTGACCGACAGCTTGTGGACAATGGAGAGGCTCCCTCCACAGAGACTCCGATCCCCACATCCCTCCTTAGCAGCTCCCCGAGGGCGCAGAGCCAGGCATCAGGGGCAGATGCTGTGTCCTGCTGGGCAAGCTGCAGCATGGAATGGAGACCGCTTTCGGGGAGCAAGGGTCGAACAGCCATCAGCAGAGTCATCAGGTTCTTCCGGCATATCCCAGGCAACCGTAGCAACAGTGGGATCCTACGAACAATCAGAGCTCTTTTAGTTTTCTGAGTCGGGGGTCTCATTATGAAACCCAGACTGGCCTTGACCTCTCAATCCTCCTGCCTCAGCTCCCTAAGTGCTCTGATTGAGGTATGTGCCAGTCCGGGTGGGGCAGACTGGGTGGGCTGTACTGTGGCAGGGAATGGGTGGTGTCTGAAGAGTTGCTGGGGAGAGGGGTGTGCCAGGTATGGTGGCACACGCCTTAAATCCCAGCACTCTTGACGCTGCGGCAGACTGGTCTCTACTCGTTTGGGGCCAGCCAAGGCTATATAGTGAGGCCTTGTCTCAAAAACCAAGCCAAACCACCAAGAGGTGCTGAGGATGGAAAGGGGACGGCAGAGACACCTGACATGTACTCGGCCGCTAATACCGGTGCTAGAATCCAGAAAGGGTCTCACAGTGCTAGCGGGACACTGAGAAGGAACAGGGTAGTGACCCTTCACCCCACCCCTCACAGCTCCTAAGGGGCAGGGGTAGGGAGCAGGGGCGTGACAGCGGTGTTACCCTTAAAGTGAACATTATTATGTTTTGAAAAACTGACAACCAGCAGGCCTTACTGCATTACTTAGCACATCGGTTTTAAGTAACATCTATTTTTTTTTAAATATAGTTTTGCGGGCTGGAGAGATGGCTCAGAGGTTAAGAGCACTGGCTGCTCTTCCAGAGGTCCTGAGTTCAATTCCCAGCAACCACATGGTGGCTCACAACTGTCTGTAATGAGATCTGGTGCCCTCTTCTGGCCTGCAGTCATACATGCTGTATACATAATAAATAAATAAATCTAAAAAAAAAAAAAATTAAATATAGCTTTGCTAGTTCTGCAGTCCAGGCTTCCAACTTGAAGCAATCCTCCTGTCTTAGCTTCCTGATTGCTGAAATCACACCCCACATTGTATGACCTGTATTTTAATAACACAGGTGTCCACTTGACATAAGGACGCCTGTCCTGGAGGTTTTTATTTTTTCTGTTGTCTTTCTACGTAGTCCTGGCTGGCCTTGAACTTGAAGGGATCCTTCTGCCTCTGCCTCCCAAGTGCTGCCATTTACCAGCATGCACCATTACAGCCCAGCTTTTATTTTTCTTCTGAGACAGGGTCTGAGATCCGCCTGCCTCTGCCTCGCGAATGCTGGGGTTAAAAGGCATGCGACACCAGTTCGGCAACTTTGAGATGAAGTACACAAACAGAATCAATTGAGTGCACTTAGCATTAAGCCGGACGAAAGGCGTGTCTCAGTCCAATGATGGGGCGTACGCTTGTAATCCTAGCACTCAGGAGATGGCCGCAGGAGTTCGAGGGTAGCCTGGGCTAGATGGAACGCTGACTCCACTACAGAAGCAGAGGGGAGGCGGCGGGGGCCACGGGCGGGGACTCACAGCTCCAGGCGGCCGTCGGGGCCCCGCACCACGGGTTCTGCGCGGCCCAGCGCCTCGAGGAAGCCGCCCCAGGGGAAGTGCTCCGCGCGGCGGCCCAGTGCGCGCAGAACCCCCAGCCCGCGGCCCGCGCCCTCGGGCCCGGCCTGCAGCGCCTGCAGCAGGAGGCGGGCGGGGGCCTCCAGGGTCGCCCAGGGCGCCGCCCCGGCCGAGGCCACGGTGTCTGACACCGACCGCTCCAGCGCAGAGCCGACGCGGGGCGGCGGACAGAACACACGAGGGCCGAGGGATGCTCGGCCGGAGCAGAGATTCCCGCGCGGGAGGAACGGGAAGCACCGGAGCAGGGCCTGAGAGGGCGGGGCTTGGCGCCGGGGGAGGGGCCGGAAGGGGTGTGACCAGTAAAATCAATCAGACTCCCGAGGAAGGGGCGTGGCTAGGGAAGGGGCGTGGCGATGGCGTCAGGAAAGGGCGAACCGCCAGCTACACAGACTGGATAGTAGGTGGAGCCCTCGGGGGGGGCGGAGCCAGTGCCAGCGATTTGTGCCAATCGGGTCGGCGCTTGGTGGAAAGGCTGGTACTAGACTGCTGCCTAATCTTACTCCCTCTCCACGTCTTTTTTAATATCTACATTTTATTTTTTTATTATTTTATGTGTATGGGTGTTTCTCTTGCAATGTGTGTCAATGAACCACGTGTGTGCCTGGTGCCCGCGGAGTCCAGAAGAGGTCGTCGGATCCCTTGGGATACAGATGACTGGGGGTTTACATGTGGGTGGCTGGGGATGCACCCGGGTCCTCTGCAAAAGCAGCCAATGCTCTTAACCACTGAGTCATCTCTCCAGCTCCTATCCGTTTTAAATTTTATTTTTAATCATGGGGCGGGGGGGTATGTGTATGTGCGGTTGGCAGATATGTGCATGTGTATTTGGTGTGTATGTGCCTTCGGAAGCCAAAAGGACTTTGATTCCCTGGAGCTGGAGTTCTGAACCTGGGTCTTCTGTAAGATAGAAATATGGGGGGCTGGAGAGATGGCTCAGAGGTTAAGAGCACCGACTGCTCTTCCAGAGGTCCTGAGTTCAATTCCCAGCAACCACATGGTGGCTCACAACCATCTGTAATGAGATCTGGCGCCCTCTCCTATATATATAATAAATAAATAAATCTTAAAAAAAAAAAGATAACAATATGGGCTCTTAGATGATGAGCCATCTCTCTGGCCACAAATTATCGAATACTTCGTGATAATTACTTTCAGGAAGAATAAAGGGAGATAAAGTGAGATATCTTATAATGAACATGATAAAGATGGGGTCAGTGAGCCCGTGGAGAGGTCTCTGCAGGCACAGAAGAAACAGTGCAATGGCCCTAGGCCTGCAGGGTGCCTGGAGAGGGGGTCAGAGAGGTCACTGGGCTTAGAGTCACACAGAGAACATTGGCTTTCTGCTCTAAATATCATGGGAGGCCACAGTAGCATTTTGAACTGATTTTAATTTTGAGCCAAAACTACTTATTTATTTATTTCAAGGGGACGAGTTTGAGGATCTGCTTTCTTACAGGAACCTTCTCTCTCTGGTAATTAGACTGGAGCAGATTTCTGGTGTTCCAAAGAGAAGCTGTGGGGGATGTGGACCCTGAGAAGTACAGCTGGGGCCATCCCAAGCCTTATCCCCCAAACCTCAACTACACCCTCACTCCCTTAGTTCTGCATTTGAACCATCTGGGCAGAACTGAGACCGAGTTCTAAATCTGGTTCCAGGACCCTGGAAGTCTCTAAACCAGGTTTAGAGAGGTCCAAGATGTTCCCCGTCCCACCCTCTGAGGAGTGTACAGGGAAGTCTTCCAGAGCCCAAGCACAACGGATGCTCCCCACCCCCACCCCCAGGACAAGGCAGGGCTAGAAATGAACAACAGTCTTCAGACTGCACTGGACAGCTCAGGTATATTTTACTGGTTTTCTTCCAAAATCCTTCTACAAAACAATAACATTCAAAAAACAAAAAACAAAAAACCAACCCGTAGAGCAGGGAAGACCCCTTCCTCACAGTGGGACTCTCCCCATTCAACACCCATGACCCCCAACTAGGAAACTGCAGCTCACAGGGTTTGCCACCAAAGCCCCAGAGGGGTTATCATCCAGCACTAAGATTTCCCACCAGCAGGCCCCTTCCCTTCCCTCAGTTCTCTCCAGCAGCTTCTGGCTGCAGAAGGCCGAGGAAAGAGCTGAGGTCTCCCCCAACCCACATACAGGACCAAGGCCAGGGCACAGTCTGGGAAGAGTGCATCTTTCTCTAGGTTGTTGGTTTCTAGGAATCATGCCAGCCCCAGCACCATAAAGCAGAGAGAAAAATCCTGAAGCCTTTGGTTTTTACCTCAGCCACCATGGGGACAGACTCACAGGTGAGGTTGGGCAGGTTGGACACAGCAAAACATTGCCACATTAGGGGTTGTAATTGTCTCCATCTCCATTGCTCACGTACTTCGTTATATTTATCATGTATATGTATATATATATATATATATATATGTATTTATTATGTATACAATGTTCTGCCTGCATGTCTGTCTGCAGGCCAGAAGAGGGCGCCAGATCTCATTACAGATGGCTGTGAGCCACCATATGGGTGCTGGGAATTGAACTCAGGACCTCTGAAAGAGCAGTCGGTGCTCTTAACCTCTGAGCCATCTCTCCAGCCCCTATCACGGATATTTTTAAGAACGGGTTCTCATGTACTAGGTTGCCGGCCAACTTGCTGTGTCATGAGGATGATCTGGAACTCCTGAGCCTCCTGCCTCTATCTCCCAAGTACTGGGATTACAGGTGTGCACTCATACCCGCTGCTGGGCAGGCAGTCCACGGAGTGGCCTCAGCCCCAGCCTTCATGGGTATTGTATCCGTTACTTCTCCATTGCTGTGATAAAACACCATGAGGAAGGCAACTTGTGTAAGAAAGTGTTGATTTGGGCTGGTGGTTCCAGAGGGCCAGGATGGCCGAGTGAAGGCTCCAGGGCTGGGATAAAGCATAGGCAGAGAGCGAACTGGGCGTGACACATGGCTTTGATACCTCAAAGCTGGTCCCCAGTGGGGTGACAGATTTCCTGCAGTAAGGCTTCCTAACACTTCCTATACCTATCTAAATAGTGACACCAACTGGGACCAGTGGCCAGTGGCCAGTGGCCCGCGCCTCAGGCAGGAACTGATGGACTGGAGAACTGGAACTGGATCTGGTTGAGAGGCAGTAAAAGGACAGATGGACCATCACCTTCGAGCCACACTTTTCTAGGAGGAAGGGGCGCTCAAGACTGGCACTTAATGTTGCTCCATCCACAGTACAAAAGCACCCACTGTGTGCGGGAACCGCTAGGATCCTAGTGTAGGGTTGATGGTCATGCCACTGTCTTCCAGCAGGTGGCAGTGACGTGCCTTAAGGGATACCCTTCTAGAATTCTGTTTCAGGGCAACAGACTGGAGAACCTCTTTTTTTTTTTTTTTTTTTTTTTTTTCAACGAAATTTTACTAGTAACAAACAAGGAGGGGAGGTGACAGAAAACCCTCAGACGTGCCTCTGTAACCAAGTTACCACAGTGTATTGGGCTGTGGGTGGCCTTAGCTGGGGCAGCTGTGTGCTGATAAATGTTGAACATACGACTTAGAGATACAGAACCCTCAGAGCATCCAGGTGGCAGCAGAAATCCCTCAAAACAACTGTTTCCTCTTCCAAAAACTACCGCCAGGATGACTCCATGGCGTGGCCCCATGGGAACCCTCCAGCTTCCCTTTCCTGGCCCCTACGTGACGCTGGCCATGTCAACACCTGTGCTGGTGACTTTTTTGTTTGTTTGTTTTGAGACAAGTTTTCATTATGTAGCTCTGGCTGGAACTTGCTATGTAGATCAGGCTGGCCTCAAACTCTGCCTGCTTCTGCTTCCTAAGAGCTGGATTAAAGGTGCTCCCACACCTCTTTTTCTCTTTTCTTCTTCTTCTTCTTCTTCTTCTTCTTCTTCTTCTTCTTCTTCTTCTTCTTCTTCTTCTTCTTCTCCTTCTCCTTCTCCTTCTCCTCCTCCTCCTCCTCCTCCTCCTCCTCCTCCTCCTCCTTCAGTTTTAATCTTTTGAGACAGGGTTCCATGTTGCCCAGGCTGGCCCCAAACTTGCTATACAGCGAAGGACGACATTGAACTTCTGCTCTTCCTGCTTCTCCACCTGAATGCTGGGATTACAGCCATGTGTCATCACCCTGGGTGTGTGTGGTCACAGGGATGGGACCCAGAGCCTCTGCCAGCTGGGCAAGCACCCTGCCAGCTGAGCCACATCCCCAGCCCTGAAGCATACGTGTTGTGTTGTGTTTTTTTCACTCTTTTGCCTGCATGTCTATCTGTGTACCATGTGTTTGCCTGGTGCCTGCAGAGGCCAGAAGAAGGTGTTGGAATCCCTGGTACTAGAGTTACAGATGGTCGTGAGCCACCATGTGGATTTTGGGAATTGAACACAGATCCTCTGGAGGAGTAGCCAGTGCTCTTAACCACTGAGACATCTAGGTTTCTGTTTTCTTTTTCTTTTTTGTTTTTGAGACAGGGTTTCTCTGTGTAGGCCAGACTGTCCTGGAACTCACTCTGTAGACCAGGCTGGCCTCGAACTCACAGAGATCCACCTGCCTCTGCCTCCCAGTGCTGGGATTAAAGGCGTGCGCCACCACCGCCCGGCCTCACATAGGTTTCTTAAGTGTTCCTTCACCTCAGTCACTTGCTCTCCCAGGCCTCCTATTCCTGCTGAATTCTTCTCCTCCCTGTCCCTCCTGGTGCCAGCTCAGACCCGAATACTGGAGCTCATGTTCCACTTGCTCCCTAAAGTTACACAGCCTGTGCCTCGGTTTCTTCTTCCATAGCTGGAGAAGACTAAGGGCCCTCACCTCACACAGCGACGACAGGCCAAAGCCCTCCTCACACCACAGGTGCTCATCATGCCGGTCTTCCAGAGCTGGTCTTGACAGGCCCTCCAGAGCCTTCCAACTGGGATGCCAGTGCCTGGTGACCCCCACTTTAACCTCCCTCTGCTACAGCACCCTTGCTTTCTCCTCCAGGAAGCCCCCTCTCTCCCTTCAGTGTTCCCCTGGGAGCCCCACCCTGGCCCCCACTTGCTCCTCCTCCGCCACTGACCATGTGCCATTGCGGTTCACAGGCAAGCAAGCTCAGGGTTGCAGATGAGGCTCAGGTAGCCTTGGGGACCATCAGGGGCCTGAAGGCCAGCACCCGGCATGCCTCTGGCCTCTCCTGCCAGCTGCTGGCCCTGGAGCCATGATGACTTGAGGGCATCCAGGGGGCAGTGCTTCTGCCATGCGCACAGGTACCTTAGGGAGTGGGTGTGATTGGACAAGATGCCAAATACTGAATCCTGACTGTACTCCTTCCACTGTGGCCACAGGGTGGCTCAGGCACTCTCCCAAAATTGCTCCGATACAGCCCAGGTGGCATTAAATGCTTCTGAGCTCCCCCAGTCCCTCGGGTCTTGGTATCCCAGAGGGCCAGTGTTCTATCTGTCCTGTCACCTGACTTCAATATCTACTGCTCCTCAAGTCTAGGATCTGCCGTGGGGGCCATGAGCTCCTGGGTGAGGTCTGACTCAGCCTGAGGCTCCTGGGAGCAGTTGTCAGGAAGAGGTCTGCTCACTCACTCACTCACTCACTCGCTCACGTGGCATCTACTGAGAGCTGACTGCATGCAAGGCTTTGCCGTAGACTAGGCTGTGGCCAAGGTCCTGCCCTGGGAGGATTCAGGAATCTCTCATAGACCACCATGCACCCTCCAGAATGGTGCTCATTACGTACAGGTACCTGTAATGGTCCAAATCCATAGGTGTTCTGAGCTAAAAATACATTGAACTCAAAGACTTAAACATTTTATGTGAATCGAAACAATTGATAATATTGTGCATGTAATTTCGATATATTAGGCTACATACAATACTTCTGTGGGTGGTTGAGATAGGGTTCTGTATAGCCCAGTCTGGCCCAAACTCACAGCAGTCTTCCTGTCTTATCCCTCCTGAGTCCTGGGGTCTCAGGTGTGAGACATCACGCCCAACTACAGTGAGTTTTTTTTTAGCCATTAAAAAGGAATCAAGTGGGACTGGAGAGGTGGCTCAGTGGTTAGGAGCACTTAATACTTTACAGAGGACCTGGGTTCAGTCACAGCACCCACACAGCAATTTATAACCATCTATAACTCCAGTTCCAGGGGATCCAAAGCCCTTTTCCAGTTCCATGGGCACCTGCATGCATGTGGTATGCATAAACCCATGCAGACACAAATAAATAGATATAAAAACATTAATCCCCACCCCCCTAAAGCAGCCCACCTTTTGCAGGGTTTGCTGGTGCATGCCTCAGGAGGGTAAGGCAGAAGGACTGAGTTTGAGGCCAGCCTGGGCTACATACAACAGCAAGGTCCAGGCCAGACCATGTCTCAAAAATCCCAAACAAGAGTTAGAGCATTGGCTGCTCTTGCAGAGGACTCGGTTTGATTCCCAGCACCCACATGATGGCTCACACTGTCTATGACCCCAGTTCCAGTGGATCCGATCCCCTCTTCTGGCCTCTGTGGGCACCAGGCATGCAAATGGTACACAGGCACACATGCAGACCACACACACACACAACAAACAAACAAACAAACAAACAGAAGGGTTTGAATGAGAATGGCCCCCATAGGCTCATATATTTGAGTGCTTGGACCCCGGCTGGTGAACTGTTTGGGAAGGATTAGGAGGCGTGGCCTTGTTAGAGGAGGTATACCACTGGGGGTGGGCTTTGAGGTTTCAAAAGCCCACACCACACCCAATTAACTCTCTTTCTGCCCCCTCTTGTGGCTGAGATGTGAGCTCTCAGCTCCTACTCCAGCCCCATGCCTGCCTGCCTGCTGCCATGCTCCTCACCATGATGGACATGGACTCCAACCCTCTGGGACTGTAACCCCCAACAAGCTCTTTCTTTTATGAGTGGCCTTGGTCATGGTGCTCTGACCCCCCCCACCCCCACACACAAGTCAACGCTCCCCACAACAAGACTCAGCAGACCTGGCACTGTAACCCATGCCCCCAGTCACCTCCCTAATTCTCTTACTGACCAGATTGGCTGGTGGAGGGGTGCTGATAGGAAGATGTTTAGGTCAAAGTCTGTTTGGGGGGTCCGTTTGTCTGTCCGTGCCTCGCGCCCCACCAGCTGGAGACCAAACCTAGGGCCCCACACTTAGGTAAACTCTCTACTGCTAAGCAGTGAGTGAAGAAGAGCGAGGAGTTGGGGGTGGGGGGTCATCAGGACTGGGAGTGCCGTGGGGCGGCCACTGAGAAATGTGGGTGGTGACGGAGGGCCAGGGTCTTTACACTGGAAAGCCCACACTCAGTCTGCCCCCCCCCAACTTCCTGAGCCCGCCCAGGAGGGCAGCCCCAGGGAACAAACTCCTTTGGAGTGTTTGGCCTCTTACTCCCAGTCTGCTGCTCTTCCAGCTTAGAAAACCCACAGATCTCGGTCTCTCCGGTCGCCCCTCCTCTGCCCAAACCTCAGTTCTCCTGGGAGAACTGACGGCTTCCGGGTAGTGACGGACGGATCTCTGCTAGAACGTGAACGTCTGACAGACGGCCTGGTGAACTAGCACTGCCCTGGCGCAAAAACGGGAGAGAGCGCAGGCAAGTGAACAGACCCTGAGCTAGCCCTCCATCCGCCGGGTAGCCTTGGCTTGTCCCTTCCCCTCTGGGCCCAGTCTCCTCTGTGCCGAGAAGTCCTTCTTGCACAGATGCACTGGAATTTTTTTTTTTTTTTTTTTTTTTTTTTCGAGACAGGGTTTCTCTGCGTAGCTTTGGTGCCTTTCCTGGAGCTCACTTGGTAGCCCAGGCTGGCCTCGAACTCACAGAGATCCGCCTGCCTCTGCCTCCCGAGTGCTGGGATTAAAGGCGTGTGCCACCACCGCCCGGCCTCTGGAATTCTTAAGGGACTCAGCTTTCACTAGCCAGATTGGACCCGAAATAATGTCACCCCTTCCCAGAGTTTCTCTGAGATCCAGGCCCACGCCCATATGGTTGCTGGGGTCAGGGGTCATTCTCCCTGCGACAGCTGCTGCCCCCAGGCTCTAGTGTCCACTCCAGCTGCAGTCCTGGTGGGATGTGGACAGGGACGTCCAGGTGGGAACTTCATCAAACATGACCTGGAAAGGGAAGGAGTCCCAGCCAGCCGCTGCCTCCATCTCAGGCCTGAAGAAAAGAATATGGGACTCCAGGGATGTGGGCAGGGCAGGAAGCCTGTGGGGTCTTTCGGTAAGTACTGGAAGACTCCAAGGATTTTGGAAAGCAAGGTGACCTAGGTCATAAGGGCTTGGGACCCAGGACTGAGGGCATGGACAACTGAGGCCTGGTGGGAGCCTCCACGGTAGGAGGGATAGAATGCATGATAGAGGTAAAGTGTAGTGTTCATGCTGGGCCACTCCAGGAAGCCCTGGGGACTTCCATCCAGGTCACTGTGGCCTGGTTTGTTCTTATCCATGAAGTCAGTTTGCTATACAGGTCACAAGTAAATAGAATATTATCAGTGGCACAGAGCCAAGGCCACAGTCAGATGTGGAAGTGGGGTGGCTCTTGTCTAAGCTCCCCTCAATCAGGACACTAGGTTGGGTCTGCCAGTTAGAGCCAGAAAGGTCACTTGATCTGGGCTGAAGGAGGAGCGACCCAGAGCCTGTCTTTTTTTTTTTTTTTTAAGATTTATTTATTTATTATGTTATGTATAGTGTTCTGCGTGCATGTCAGAAGAAGGCATCAAATCTCGTTATAGATGGTTGTGAGTCACCAGGTGGGTGCTGGGAATTGAACTCAGGACTTCTGGAAGAGCAGCCAGTGCTCTTAACCTCAGAGCCATCTCTCCAGTCAGGAGCCCGTGTCTTTCATCCCCCATCATGCCTGTTGAAGCATCCATGGCATGGGAGTTACTGAGAGCCTGGGTTTCTGTAGCCCTGGAGAAGGACCTCAGGATAGATGCTGCTCCTCCACTCAGGCTGGCAAGCATGCCTTGGGCCCCATCCAGAAGCAACAGGAAAGAGTAAAGGACAGGGTGACCCTCGCCAGAATTCCGACAGGTTCCCTGTCTCAGTGAACCCATTCTCATGACCGTGTCCTGGGTGGGGTCCTGCTCGGTGGCATGTTGGCCTTAAGGCGCCTGCTCCTTCCCTGGGGGAGGTGCTAAGCAGCCTAGCCGGGTACAGGGACACTGGTCCCTGATGCGCCTCCTCCATGGAGGCCCTGGAGGCTGTGGGAGGCGGTCGGGGACTTTCCACTGAGGTAAACACTGTTGTGTAAGTTGTTTTCATCTGGGAGCCTGTGATCTGCCCGGGTGCCGCCGAGGATGCAGGGAGCGCACGACTGAAGGATGCTTGGCACGTGCAGCTCCATGTGAGCATCCAGCTGGGAAGGCCTGGGGCCAGGAGACCTGATGTGACCCAGGTCAAGGTGCTTCTGGGCCCTTGGCCTTGGATCTTCTGCACTGTGTGCCAAGATGGATGGGGAGGGAAGGGCCGAGGCCTCTAAGCTGATTTCTAAGACTTTATTCCCACTGGAGTGAGGCAGCACTCACTCTGAGGGACGGAGCTGGACTGCTGCGAGATATTTGATTATTTGTGTAAAGATATGTCACTGTGATTGGTTTAATAAAAAGGTCAGTGGCCAGTAGCTAGGCAAGAGGTGTAGGCGGGACTTCCAGACAGAGAGGGCTCTGGGAAGAAGAATGGGGAGAGGAAACAGGGCATGCAAGATGGGAGAGGGGTAAAAAACCATGAGGCAAAATGTAGATTTAAGTTACAAGAGCTAGTGGGAGCCAGGTGGTGTCGCATGCCTTTAATCCCAGCACTGGGGAGGTAGAGGTAGGTGGACCTCTGAGTTTGAGGCCAGCCTGGTCTACAGAGTGAGATCCAGGATAGACTCCAAAGCTACACAGAGAAACCCTGTTTCAAAACAACAACAACAACAACAAAAGGCCCCCCCCCCAAAAAAAGCAAACTAAAAAAAGAGCTTGTGGGACAAGCCTAAGCTACAGGCCGAGCTTTCATATTAATACTAAGTCTCTGTGTAGTTTTCAGTGAGTTGGCGGCCCAAAGAGTGTGGGGGATGGGTAGGCAAAGGTAAGCAAATTGAATAAGAACCCAATCAGGTAAAAATGGAAGTTTTAAAAAAATCATTATTATTGTTGAGACAAGGTCTCACTATATAGACCTGGTTGGCCTACAAGTCTGTGTAGACCTGGTGGACCTTAAAGACACAGAGACCCACCTGCCTCTGCCTCCCCAAGTGCTGGGATTAAAGGCGTGTGCCACCTCATCCAGCAAGAGGAAGATTTTAAATTTAATTCTAACAACTGTCCATTCCTCCCAGTAGTTAAAACACATGACTGAGAAGCCAACAGTCCTGGGCACTTTTGACACATATTTTATTTTTATCGGGTCAAAATTATTTATTTATTTATTTTTAACATTAAGACTATTTTTTGAAGCAGGTGCTTCTTTTTCTTTTCTTTTCTTTTTTTTTTTTGGGGGGGGGTGGGGCGTTTCAAGACAGGGTTTCTCTGTGTAGTTTTGGTGCCTGTCCTGGAACTCACTCTGTAGACCAGGCTGGCCTTGAACTCACAGAGATCTACCTGCCTCTGCCTCCCAAGTGCTGGGATTAAAGGTGTGCGCTACCACCACCCCAGCAAAGCAGGAGTTTCTTAAGAGATCTGAATATAGATTTTACTTTGTGTATGTCTTACCTGCATGTATGTGTATCATGTGTGTGCAGGAGTCTACAGAAGCCAAAAGCAGGAGTGGGATCCTCTAGAACTGGAGTTAGAGGCAATTGTGAGCCTTAATGTGGTGGGCTGGGAACTGAACCCAGGTCTTCCACAAAAGCAGGCACACTCTTGCTGAGCCATCTCTCCAGCCCTCTTTTGTTTGTTTGTTTTGAAAGAGTGTCATGTAGTCCAGGCTGGACTCTTAACACACTGTGCAGTCCAGGGTGAACGTGAACTGACCCTTGCGTCTTCTCTCCCGAGTGCTGGCATTACAGATGTCATCACCGTGCGTGTTCGTCAGTTTCCAGAGGCTGGATGGAGGACTGTGGTCAGGAGCTAAGGTTCTTCTTTCCTTTCCTTTTTGAGATGGGGTTTATATAGCCCAGGCTGTCCTAGAACTCTATCTATGTAAACCAGGCTGGTCTCACATTAACAGTGCCTCCTTAAAGGCGTGTGCCACTACACTGTCTCTGGCTGCTCTTGCAGAGGACTCGGGCTCATAACTGTTTGTAACTGCAGGTCCAGGGGATCTGACACCCCCTTATGGCCTCCAAGGGCACCAGGCATACAAATAGTGAGCAGACATACATGCAGATAAAACACCCGTAAACTGTGGTGGTTTGAGGTCTGGCCCCCATAGACTCATGTGTTGAATGCTTGGACACAGGGAGTGGCACTATTAGGAGGTGTGGCCTTTTGGGAGTGGGTGTGGCTTTGTTGGAGGAGGTGTGTCTGTCACTAGGGCTTTGAGGTTTCAGAAACTCAAGCCACGACCAGTGTGGCAGTTAATTCCTGGTGCCTGCAGATCCAAAACTCTAGCTATCTCTCAGGCACCATGTCTGCCTGCATGACAATATCATCATGCTTCCCGTCACGACGATAATGGACTAAACCTCTCAACTGTAAGCCAGCCCCAATTCAATGTTTTCCTTTCTAAGAGTTGCCATGGTCATGGTGTCTCTTCACAGCAATAAAACCCTAAGACATACACATAAAATAAAGGTTAAAAATAATTTATTTATAAAAGGGAGCAAGCCTCACAACCTAAGTCCAATCCCCAGGACCCACACGGTGCGAGGAGAGAACCCACTCCCGCGGGCTCTCCTGTGACACACACCCTGACCATACCTCACACCGCAGAACTCGATGGCCTCCTTGTTCCACAGGAAATGATGGGAAGTCTTGGTCTTTTGGGACATGGCCAGTTGATTTAAGTCCCACATGCCACTCAAGGTCCAGGCCTCACAGCCTCTAGGGGTCCTTCCTTCCCCAGGAGACCCCATGTTCCTGCTCCTTCAGAACATGTGGATTCTTTCCCACCTCAGACCCGACTCTCGGCAGGATCGATGGTGCCCATGTAGCGAGAGGTGAAGAGGGAGAGCAGAAAGACCAGAACAGACCCCAGACCAGCCCCAGAAGGCCCTTTGACCTCCATGCTGCCAGCCCCCTGGATATGGAAGAGGTGTCCCTTAGTCCTCAGAGTAGCATGAAGAACTCAGCCGGCTTCAAGTCAACTCTTAAATACTTAATTCCCATTTATTTAAAGTTCTGTCAGTCTGTATACACTATTTATATTAAAAACACAGGAAGCTGGGGCTCCTAGCAAAAATATACATTTCAGTTTTGGAGACTTCAGACCCTGAGAGGAGCTGCATCCTCAGCACCAGACCTGGGTGGGGGTGGGGGACAGGGTGGGTCAGGGAATGCAGCTCCATTCACAGCCTGGGCCCCACAGGGAACACCCCAAGACCTGATCAGTGGGGGTGGGGACAGGGAGTGTGCTAGCAGGGAGAATCTGGCAACAGAAGGTCACTGCATTGGCAGGAACATTCACTGGGCTGTCCCTCTCCAAGTCACTTCCCTCCAGAGCTGTAGTTAAGGCCCTGGGGACAAAGGACCAGACGGATCCGGGACATCAGGGCTTGAAGCCCAGGCTTCCAATGCTTTACTCTGAGAGCCTGGCTGCGGACTCCCTTTGGGCCTGGGCAGGATGGGCCTTGGCTCTGCTGGGCTGGGCTGAACTCCTGGTCTCAGGAGATCCTGGGGGGGGGGGGGCTGGGCTGAAGATGGGAGCACCCAGCGAGCCTCAGGCCACTTGAGGCTGCAGCTGGGGAGCTGGTGACCAGCCAGGCCAAAAAGAGAAGGCCAGAGAGCTGCTGGGATGTGTGAATGTGAGAGGGGACTGGTCGGGGGGAGCCCAGGTAACTCTGCCTGTGAGCTGGCGGGGCCACCTGGCAGGATCACCAACCCTAGGGACAGGGCCACAGCTGTCTCCCAGCCACCTTGGGGAGGGCAGGGAGGAGCCCTACGGTGACCAAGAGGTGACCAGTGCCATGGTTACGGTGAGGCAGTTGCAGGGGCGGGTGTGCCAGCGTCTCTGGGGTAAAGGAAAGAGCAGCTATGGTCCGGTTCCTCCTGCAGGGCTCTGCCAGTCTGAATGCTGCTACAGGGTGGGGCCAGTGGGGTCCTGATGGAGAGCCGTCTGACCTCTAACCCCGGGACCCGAACCCGAGTCCTGGCATCAGAACTAAATGTGCGGTTCCTTCTGGCCAACTTCTAACCTCCTCCTCTTCAGTGGGGTGTGGAACCCCATCTGGAGGGGTGTGGAACCCCATCTGGAGGGGGTATCCCCTGGGCAGCACAAGGGGTGTCAGTGATAACGGCCTAGAACCCTGGCAAGAAGAAGGAAGGGTGTCAAGAGTTGGGGCAGGGGGCCCTGGGTCGAGGAGACGGCCTAGAAGAGAAATCTGTCTCCCAGCCCAGGTTCCCTGGCCACTCTCCTCTGCAGGAAGAACCCTGTGATGGTGAGGTGACCACAGGCTAGGACAGCAGTCTGCCCAGGCCAAGCTTCTTGGAAAGCTGGACTCAGACCTTAGTGTTTCTTTGGATGGCTCACGTCTTTGAAGAGGGAAACAGAGGCAAGGCAGGGCCGGGCAGGGGCAGGGCCGGGCAGGGGCAGGCCCCACTGCTCCCGGGAAGGTGGGCAAAGGCAGAGGTCCTGATCGGGGCTGATGGAGAGACAGAATACCGTCTCACTGACATGAATCGGACAGACACGGGGACAGGCTGGAGGGAGATGCTACAGAAGGGTACTGAGGAACAGCGAGAACAGGAAGTGCTGGGGAGAAATGGGCAGGGGGCAGGGAGGGTGGGAGTCTGGAGTGTTGTGCCCAGTGCTTGCGGGCTGGTCCTCAGAACAGTCCCATGGGCCCAGCTGGAGGCCGCAGGGGGGCCTGGGCTTCGGCCTCAGTACATGTCCTTGTAGATTTCCTGGAGCAGGGGGTGCAGCAAGGTTTCGCTCTCCGTCTTCTTCAGCCACTGCATCATCTGGGCATGCTCAGTGACCAGCTGCCGCAGGTCGGCCATCTTCTGCAGTAGCTTGGGGAAGAGGTACGGGCTGTCGGGGTGGTTGACCTGCAGGTGGACCTCCAGAGCCCGCAGAATGGTGTCCTGGATGGCCTCCACCTGTGGCACGTTCATGAGGCCCGGCCGGTCTGTGGGGACAAGGGGTTTGAGTGGCAGGGAAGAGGAGCCTCCCAGCCCACTCGGGGATCTCTGTCCAGGACAGGTCCAAGCCCTGCCCTGCCACTGGCCCCACCCCCTGCCACTGGCCCCACCCCTGGGTACTCCGGTTCCCGCCCCTGCTCTCCACCCATCTTCTCTTTCTGACCAGTTGTTTTTCCTGATCTGCAGGGCTGTGTTTCCTGGCTAGGACACCAGGTACCCAGACTCAGATCCTGTCTCTGTGGTTCTGGGCTTCAGTGTCCCTTAGCCCAGGCTGCTGTGAGGAACAAATGAGTTGTAAACTAGGTAGATCGGGCCTGAAGTGAGCTCCGGGCCCTTGTGGGTGAGCAGGCTTACCTGTGTGTTATACTGGACTAGAAAAATGCAAAAGTAATAAGGAAATTTCTCCACCACCCACAAATAACAGCCTTCAACACCACGGTGTATTTCTCTCCCCGAACCCCCAGGACCGGGGATTGAACTCAGGGCCTCCCGCCTGCTAGAGCAGCATTCTACCACCGAGCTACATCCCCAGCGAGGTCACCGTCTTTCTCTACACCCCTATCTGGTTAACAAGATGCAGCTGGTCCTGCACCCGTGTTCCGCGCTACACTGTCTGAGGTCAGGCTCGGCCCCTTGCGGGGAGAGCCGGCCGGCCCCTCACCTCCACACAGAATGATGGCGGCGATGAAAAGTGCCAGGTCACTGTCGTCCAGTTCCAGTGCGTTGAACTTGACAGCAAACTCAAACTTGGGCTCGATGATGTCGCTGAAGGGCTTGCGGAGGCTGCGCAGGAACTCGTGGGTGACGAAGCCGCTGCCGTTGGCCACCAGCAGCCCGTCCTTGTTGACGATGGAGGCCAGCATGGCGAAGATGGCCTCGTGCACGCCGTACTTGAGGAGGGTCACCTGGTCGTTGAGGAAGAGGCTGCTGAAGTTGGGGATGCTCTTGGCGAACTCGGTGAGCTCGCGGACCGTCTCCACCGTGGTGCACTGGCAGCGGTAGAACACGTGCACGCTGATCTCCTTGTAGGGCGGCAGCCCGTTCACCAGCTGCTTCCACACCAGGCCCTTCTCCGCCTGCCACAGCGTCTCGATGTCGTGGATGACAAAGGGCTGAAAACCAGCCCCATCAGAAGCCAGGCCTGGGGGAGGGGGGGGGGACCCCGCCCCGGTGTCCCTGGCACCCCCACCTCAGCGCCCCGGGCCGGCCAGCGGCACTCACTGCGTTGTGGCTGGACTTGCCGGTGAGGATGCTGCGGGCCTTCTTTTTGGTCATGTTGAAGTTTTTCAGGTAGGCGTTGTAGATGTGCTTGGAGAAGGCCTTCAGGTCGGCCAGCTGCGGGTTGTGCTGGCACCCCTCGCTGGCCGTCAGCCCGGCTACCAGCTTCCTCTTCTCGGCCTCTGGCATCCGTCCGAAGCGGATGGCTGTAGCGGGGTTGAGGGCTGGTCACGGAGGAGCTAGCAGGCAGGGCCGGCACCTCTCCTTCCTCCCCTTCCCCCCAGGTACACAGGTGAAGAGGAACCATCCTCTGGGGGCCTGGGGCCCTCACAGGTCCCAGAGTCAGCAAGGGAGCAATACTGAGGCAGCCCAGGGGCCTGACTCCCTGAGAACCTTTGCTGACCTGGCTGGGGGCTGGCATGGCGTGGCAGCTAGAAAGACAGCCTTTGGTGACCGGGGCCGCATCTGAGCCCGTGCGTCACCTTCCTATCATGTGACTTTGTCCTTCCACCGTCTTTGTGGGTCAGGAAAAGTGGAGGGCCTTAAACTTACTAGAATAACGGGGGGTGTTCACAACAAGCAGTCAGAACCCAGAGCCACGGGCTGGGGCGATAACTCAGTTGGTAAAGTCCTTCTGTGGCAAGCCTGAGGACCGGAGGCCATAGATCTCATGTGAAAAAGAGCTGGGTGTGAGGAGGCCAACAGGTGTCTCCAGGAGCTCCCAGCTAATGAAAGACTGGTTCACAAAAAAGAGGTGGATGGTACCTGAGATGACCTCTGGCCTCCACACACATGCGTGTACACTGGCACACGCGCGCGCGCACACACGCGTGCGCGCACACACAATTACAGTCTGAATAGTGAAGTAGGCCCTGGCTTCTGTCAGGAAAAGCATGAAGGAAGGGTTCAACTTGCCGGAGGCTTCCTAGGGCTCCCTGTGGCCCTGCAATGGAACCAGTGCAGCTACAGATGAGCCTCAGATCCACTGGCACCCCGACTCAGGAGGAGCCAGAGATGGCCTGAGGATGCTGTGTGTGTGCTCCAGTGGCCAGCCATCACAGGGTGTAAGCAGGAGGCTACCCTGTTCTTTGGAAGCCCGAGACAAGGATGGCTCAGTCTCCTGGGAGAATCTAACCACGAAGAAATTCCCACCTGGGTCCCGGCAGCTGCCACACATGGCCACTTCCTGGCTCCTGCCCACTCTCAGCAATGACAGACTGAGGAAACCCTGGCCTCGGCTTCGCATGCTCTGTCAGGCTCAAGTGTGAGGAGCAGGTGAGCCCCGGGGCACCGAGAGCCGGTGACCGCCCAGGCCTCACGGTCTGCGGTTCTGAGACCTGGCGTCTACACCAGCAGCCAGCAGCCGTGTCCACACCCTCCTCTGTGCCCGGCACAGGGAGCCCCGACTTAGGCTGTGCCGCCCCGCCGTGCCTGGCCGGCCTCTCACCGTTGTGCGACATGCCGAGCGCCAGGCACTTCTGGAAGCGGCAGTACTGGCACTTGTTCCGGTTCTTCTTCTGGATCTTACAGCTCCGGTCACACTTCTCGTACTCCAGCTTCATGCGGATCGTCCGGCGGAAGAAACCCTGTGGGACCAGGGACGTGAGGGGCCCGTGCTGCCGCGGAGGCAGGGTAGGCCCCCAAAAAGGCTGAGATCTGGGGGTGACGGGGAACTTAATGGATTAATTGTTATTCCTGTGCATGGGTGTCCTGCCTGCGTGTGTCTGTGTGCCACGTGTGCAGTACCCGTGGAGGCCGGAAAGGGGGTCAGGGGCCAGAGCTCCTGAGACTGGAGTCACAGACACCTACCGCGTGGGTGCTGGGAACCAAAGCCCAGTGTCTGCAAGAGCAGCCCGTGCCCACCACGACAGAGCTCCAGCTCCAGGGGATTTTTTTTTTAAAGGAAGGAAAAGTATCCTTAAAAAAATGTGAGGGCTATGTATAGTGGCGCACAACTTTAATCCCAGCACTCAGGAGGCAGAGGCAGGTGGATCTCTGTGAGTTTGAAGCCAGTCTGGTCTATGTAATGAGTTCTAGGACAGCCAGAGCTACACAGAGAAACAATATCTCTGGAAAAGAAAATAAAAAAGACAGGAGGCACTGGAAACCAACTTCAAATATACATACAGACACTCAGCCCAAGGTCACTCTCCTGCCTGCCTTCTGGAGCCCAATCTGGCTACCCACAGAGACCGAGTGGGCAGCTGGGTCAGCAGGCAGGTGTCTGTTTGAACGACCCAGAGCTCAGGGCTGTAAGGAACCGAAAGTTTTGCTAGAGGCGTTTTGAGCGCCGCCCGCCTCCGCCCGCCCTCCCGAGGCGGGCGGAACCCTGTGCTCCTCAGTCCGTACCTTGCACCCCTCACATGCGTGGACCCCGTAGTGGAAGCCCGAGGCCTTGTCCCCGCACACGCGGCACTCCATGTTGAGACTGCCCCCCGAGGCTCCATCACAGCCCATCTGCAGCTGGTCCAGCAGGGAGGAAGGAGAGGAATTCTGGGAGAGGTCTGTGGATACAGGACAGGGCGGCAAGTGAACAGTCGGCTACCAGGCCTAAGGGGCAGGAGGAGGAGGAGCTGCAGCCCAGAGCTCAGCTACCCAGGGCTGTGTGACCTGGGCAGCAGCTTCCCGAGGCCAGTGTCTTCAAGCAAGCAAGAGAAGGACCCAAGCCACGTGACCTACCCAGACCAGCACCCCAGCCCTCAACCTGCCTCTCACAGGCCAAGTTCCTCCTCTCCAGGCCTGTTCCTAGGACCCCACTCTGGCCACAGCAGGGGACTCAGACATCAGAGACACCATGGGAGGCTGAGCCTTCCAGGCTGCTGAGGTTGAGGAGGGTGACATAAGCTTGTAAATGGCCAGGTACCCTAATTCCCAGTGGCTGTTATTCCAAAGGTGAAAATGCCCTCCAGCCCCCAGATGAGGAGAGTGGACCCCTCATCTTCTCTGGCAGGCTGTTGGAATGTAAAGCAGTTTTGGGCTTCTTAGTAGTCAGTCTGTCACCATCTGATGGGGGCAGGTCCTGTGTGTTCATGTGTGGGCACCACCCGTCAGGTGTGAGGGCAGGGCACACTGAAGCCCATAGCCGAGAAGCTGTGGGTACCACACTCATGGGAACCTCCAGAGCTCCCGGGGGTCTGCATTCTCCACACCAGTTCCTCCTCTGCACGGGGGGTGGGGTGGGGGGGTGGGGGGGTGGGGTGGGGGGTGGGGGGTGGGGTGGGGGGGTGGGGGGGCAGGAGGGACCCGGCACAGGCTCTCATCTCCCTCATTCATCTCTGTCCTGCTGTGGTCTCCGGCTGGGGGGGGGGCGGCGTGTCCCAAGACCTCCAGATCCCTGTAAGTAGCCAAGGTAACCAGATCTACCAGCTACCCGAGGTACCCAGAGTGAGTGAGAGTCCAGGGGAATTACTGCCTGAGAGAAACAGGCCCAGCTCAGCAGGTGGTGAATGGGCCGACCGCCTTGGCCTGGGACCTGTTTAGCTGACCACAGGCTGTCTATAATTGATCCACAAGGCTAGAGAAGCAGGACCCGAGGGACAGCGTCATGTGGGTGCACGTGTGCACGTGTATTGGGCAAAAGGAAATGGTGTGGGGGTGGCTTTTCCAAAAGCAACAGCTCCATTTCTTCCTGGCTGACCGCTTGGCTTAAGGATCTGTCCTCATATCACCATGACATCCCACCAAAAGCACTACACATCTCAGGCACCAGGTCTGTGTCTTCTCCACGACCTCCTGGTCAGAGGTGCAGCAGATGGGTGATGATCGAAGGGGTGGCGGGATTCTCTGAGACCTTTCTTCACAAGGAACACTGCCCTGAGCGACTCAGGCCAAGGCTACAAAAGTCTGGGCTTAGCCGGGTGGTGGTGGCGCACGCCTTTAATCCCAGCACTCGGGAGGCAGAGCCAGGCGGATCTCTGTGAGTTCGAGGCCAGCCTGGGCTACCAAGTGAGTCCCAGGAAAGGCACAAAGCTACACAGAGAAACCCTGTCTCGAAAAACCAAAAAAAAAAAAAAAAAAAAGTCTGGGCTTGCTGTGTGGGCACAGCCTGCGCGCTTGGATCTCGTCTTGTCTCTATTTTTCCTTCCCTCCCCCCCTCTCTCTCCCTCCCTCTTCCTCTCTCTCTCTAGTGTTTTTTGAGACAGGGTTTCTCTATGTAATAGTCCTGCTGTCCCAGCACTCGGGAGGCAGAGCCAGGTGGATCTCTAAGTTCGAAGCCAGCTTGGGCTACAGAGCGTGTGCGCCAACACTGCCTGACTCTTTCTTACTTTTTTAAGATAGTGGCTAGTCTTGAACTCACTATGTGGCTGAAGGTGGCCTTGAACACGTGTGTGTGTGTGTGTGTGTGTGTGTGTGTGTGTGTGTACATGTGCATGCCTGTCTGTCTTCCTCCATCTCTCCACTGTGGTTTCTTTTTCTTTTTTCTTGAGAAGGGGTTTCTCTGTGTAGCTCTGGCTGTCCTAGAATTTGATTTGTAGATCAAGCTGGCCCAGAACTCACAGAGATCCTCCTGCCTCTGTCTCCCAAGTTGGCTTTCCACTGTGTTTTTCGAGACATGGTCTCTCACCAAACCTGGAGCTCACTGCCTGGTGAGGCTGACTGACCAGTGAGCCCGAGGGTCCTCACTGGTGATGCTGTAACCCCTATCAGTAGGGCTATAGGTCAGACTAGCATGCCCAGATTTTTTTTTAAATTATTTATTTTATGTGTATGGGTGTTTTTCCTGCGTGTGTACCTGTACAGCATGTATATGATGCAGTGCCTGTGGAATCCAGAAGAGGGCATCAGATCCTCTGGAACAGGAGTTACAGACAGTTGTGAGCTGCCATGTGGGTGCTGGGAATCGAACCTGGGTCCTCTGGAAGAACAGCCAGTGCCCTTAATCTCCGAGTCATCTCTCCAGCCCTCCTCAGATATATATATATATATATATATATATATATATATATATATATATATATATATATATATATATATATTTAGATATATGTGTATGGGTGTTTTGCCTGCATATAGTGCCTATGGAAGACAGAAGAGGGCATTAGGTTACCCAAAACTGGAGTTAAAGATGGTTAGGAGCCACCATGGGGATGCTGGGAAACAAGTCTGGGTCTACAAGTGATTTTAACTGTGCAACCATCTCTCTAGTCCCTAATTCTAAATTTTTCATTGCATTTTAATTTATTTATCTTGTGGGTGAGGAGATCACGCACATACAGGGGTCAGAGGGCAATTGCAGGAGTCTGTTCTCTCCTCCCACTACGTGGATCCCAGGACTGAACTCAGGGAGCCAAGCTTGGCAGCAAGCGCCTTCACCTTCTGAACCATCTCACTGGCCCCTGCCTAACTCTCTATGTGGGTGCTCAGTGTCTGAACTCAGGTTCTCCTGCATGTGTGGCAGTCAGCTCCTCAGCCCATGGCCTTGAAGCTCTGATTCTGCTGCGTCAGCCCCCCCCCCAAGTGCTAGCACCACACCCAAGGCCTGAGCATCAGCTCCTCTTTTCTCTCTCTCTCCCTCTCTCTGTCTCTCTCTGTCTCTGTCTCTGTCTCTCTGCTTTTCTAGACAGGTTTCTCTGCGTAGCCCTGGCCAGCCTGGAACTCATGCTGTAGACCTCGAACCCAGAGAGATCCACCTGCCTCTGTCTCCCAAGTACTGGGATTAAAGTTGTGTGTGCCAGGAGAAATAAAAGAACAGGAAGGCAGAAGGACTCACTACCTGCCAGAAGCCAGCCAGGACAAGGAAGATGTGAAATGCCGGTAAGCCACGAGCCGCGTGGCAAGGTATAGATTTATGGAAATGGATTAATTTAAGCTATAAGAACAGTTAGCAAGAAGCCTGCCACGGCCCTACAGTTTGTAAGCAATATAAGTCTCTGTGTTTACTTGGTAGGGTCTGAGCAGCTGTGGGACTGGCGGGTGACAAAGATTTGTCCTGACCGTGGGCCAGGCAGGAAAACTTAAGCTACAATCTAGTTAGATGTGGCTGAGCCACGACAGCCAGGCTTCCGTTCAAAAGCCAGTCTAGATTTTAATCCCAGCACTCGGGAGGCAGAGGCAGGTGAGTGTCTGTGAGTTTGAAGTCAATCTGGTTTATGTAGTGAGTTCCAAAATAGCCAGGACTACATAGAGAGACTCTGTCTCAAAAAAAAAAAAAAAAAAAAAGATAAAGATGTGAAAGATGTGATTAACGTTTAAATCAGGAGATCTGATTAGTGAGTTCCTCTTCATACTATGAGGGGCCCTCACCCAACAGGTAAGGCTTTAAGAGAAATGACTGGAAGAGGGGACCCCACCTCCACCATCTCCATACTTGAGATGCTTCCTGGTGACTGTAGCCTGGCCTGCAGAGTCAGGACTGGGTACCTGTAACTGTGTGAGCCAACTCTTCACACACACACACACACACACACACACACACACACACACAGATAGGGATAGAAACAGAGAGAGAGAGAGACACACACACACACACACACAGAGAAACAAAAACAAAACCTTTATTGGTTCTGTCTATCTGGGACCCCCTGACTAGGGGGGCAGAAATGTGGGGATCAAAATAGAACCATGCAGCTCCTGGAACTGTGTATTTTACTGCAACCCATGGGCATGTTCCTTAAACAGTAGTATTATTATGAAAAACAACCTAGCAAGATCGCCACCAAGGATGACGTGAGGTCATTCCGTGGAAACCCCGTGTGGGTACCAGCCTGGCCGTCTGAGTCCAAGCTCTGCAAACACACACTATTGACTTATCCCCTGTTCTCACGGGGTGGGTGGAAGGCTCTCCTGCGTATCTCGCCTCCGGGGCTGGGCGCATGCTGCGGTCACATCCATGAGGTGGCACGCACACGGGCCAGCGTGGCTACTTACTTGCTGCCAGTCCATCAGAGCTCTCACATCAGGGTGTGTTCTAAGAGAACCTGAGGCTGGGTTCTTCTAGGGTTTTTTATTTGTTTGTTTGTTTGTTTTGAGACAGGGTTTCTCTATGTAGTTTTGGTGGCTGTCCTGGATCTCGCTCTGTGGACCAGGCTGGCCTGGAACTCACAGAGATCCGCCTGGCTCTGCCTCCCGAGTGCTGGGATTAAAGGGTGCACCACCACCACCACCCCACTCTTCTATTGTTGTTGTTGGTTTGGTTTGGAGTCGGGGTTTCTCTGTGTAGCCCTGGCTGTCCTGGAACCCAGGTCAGTCTATCTCTTGTGGGATTAAAGGAGTGAGCCACCTCACCCAGCTAGCTGTGCCGTTTCTCAATTGTTGTCCCATTTGCCTGGACTTTGGGCTCCTCTGGGCTGGTCTTCAGCCCTGCCCACCACTCCTGGCCCGCTCTGGTGTGCAGCCTGGCCCTGAACACTCACCAAGTGCTGCCAAGGACAGGAACGCAGGCAAGAGGAGAGCAGCTTCACCTCCCCGTTCCTCTTGTGCGTGGGCTGCCATGAAGCACGGGGGGCAGGAGAGGTGGGGTGTGACCACCAGCTTCCGGGGGTGTGGTGGCCCTGGCCATGTACTTCCTTGTTGCTGTGTGCTCGCTCGTGTGAGCAGGACTGCCTGCCTCATGGGGCCAGGACGGTGACAGGTGCCGACTCAGACCAGGAAACTGAGTATGAGCACAGCGCAGGGGTTGGAGCCATGCCGCCTTCCCTCAGTTTCAGGGTTCCTTCAGGGTCCCCAAAGGGCCTCTGAGGCAAAAGCCACAGACTTAAGGGCACAAGACGGGACCAGCAGGAACCGAGAGGTGTAGCAGGCCCGTGAGGAGACTGACAACAGGGGCCGAGGTGACAGTCACAGCCCACAGGGCCCCCTGGGGTCCCTGCTCTGCTGTAAGCGCCCTCCCGACAGGGCCTCGCTATGCAGACCCGGCTGTCCTGATCTCACAGAGCTCCGTCTGCTGCTGCCTCCTACGTGCTGGAATAAAGGCGTGCTCCCCCACGCCTGGTCAACTGACCTCTTTTAACTTTGCGCTGAGTTTTTTAAGGTAGGAAAGTCACGCACGGTTGCTGAGGAAGACACGCACGCAGGGCAGGCTGTGTCTTATGGAGGACGCTCCTCACCCCACTCAGGATTCTCACCCAACCCCCTTAGCCCTTCAGTCTGCACGGTCTGGCATCTTCTATGATACATAAGGTTTTCGGGGTTTGTGCTGAAACAGGCTGGCCTGAAATTTGTGATTCTCCTGCTCCAGCTCCCGAGTGCTGGGATTACAGGTGTGAGTCACCAGGCCTGGCTCTACCTGACCCTTAGAAACGTTTTTTTTTGGGGGGGGGCAGGCAGTGGTGGTGCACCCCTTTAATCCCAGCACTCTGGAAGCAGAGGTCGGGGGATCTCTGAGTTCGAGGCCAGCCTGGTCTACAGAGTGAGTTCCAGGACAGCCAGGGCTATGTAGAAGGCCTGGTCTCAAAAAACAAACAAAAAATTCAAACAAACCCTCTTATTATTTATCACTAGGTATGTGACCCGTGTGTCGGGGGATGCGTGTGCCATGGTGCGCATGTTCAGGGGAGGGGACAGATGTCAGCTGGTCCTCTCCTTCCACAGGGTCGAACCCGGGTCTTTGGGCTTGGGTAGCTGGTCTCTACTTTATCCTTAAAAGATTGACATTGCACATGCACGTGTGTGTGTGTGTGTGTGTGTGTGTGTGTGTGTGTGCACGTGCACGTGCATGCACATGTGGAAGTCAGAGGACATCTTAGAGGAGTTGGTTCTCTCCTCCCACTCTGTGGGTTCCAGGGAACTGACCTCAGACCAGCCGGCTTGGGAACAAGCACCTTTATCCACTCACTGAACCATTTCTCTGGCTCCTATTTTATCCTTTTTTTTTCTTTTGGTTTGTTTTTGTTTTTCAAGACAGGGTTTCTCTGTTTGTCCTGGAACTCATTCTGTAACCCAGGCTGGCCTCGAACTCACAGAGACCTGCCTGCCTCTACCTCCCGAGTGCTGGGACTAAAGGAGTGTGCCACTAAGCCACCAGGCTTACTTCATCCTGTTTAGGGACTGCAGAGTTCTCCTGAGATGCTGGCAGGCTTACCTAAGGGGTTTCCCACAGAGGTGACACCCCACCTCTGTTCCTATGAGTGTGCGTAAATAGATGACTGGGTCACCTCGGTGCTCACGGAGTGAACAGGTACCCGGGACATCCCCAGAGCAGAACCGCAGGGCTAAAGGCACACAAACCTGCCCCATTCCGCCACCACTGGCCCCTGGAGGCTCCTGCTCAGGCCACCAGCCCCTTCCACTAATGACAGATGGCGACATCTGAGTTACTGTCTGGTCACCACCCACCCAGGAGACACTGTTTTCTGCTGCTCACAGCTGCTTCGCTGGTCTGACTTCTCGGCTAGGGCTCGTCTCCGAGGCCAGTGGAGACGGCTGCCACCAGTTCAGGTGCACAGCCGCCTCGACTGCCTCCGTCGTTTATCAAAGACCGGGATCAGATATGGTGCCTCTGAGTCCCCACGGTCGGTGCTGCTCCAGGTGTTCCCACCACACCTGTCCCCATGTCACCTGGCCCCGCTGCAGCCGCTGCACTTTGCCTGGCACGTGAACATTACAACCCTTGCGGCGGGCAGTCACTCCTGTGAGGTGTGTGCGAAATCCCAGGACCCGACACTTCCTGCCCGGACCCAGATGCGGGGACAAAGTTGCCAGGGCAAGCGGCCAGGCCAGACCCAGTGCCCTTCTCCTCCATGTTCAAAACTGGTCTTCAGCACCTTCCTGACACCTGGCACACTGGCCCCAGGGTGTCTCCTTCCCTCTGGCCCTTCTTCTCTAGCACATACTCTCTCCAGGGTCTCTGTCTGTCTGTCTGTCTTCTTGTCTGTCTGCCTGCCGGCCCTCCTCTCTCCAGGGTCTCTCTGTGTAGCCCTGGCTGGCCCGTAGCTCACTCCGTAGGCCAAGCTGGCCCTGAACTCCCAGAGATCCTCCCGTCTCTTCCTCCTGGGTGCTGGGATTACTAGTGAGCAGCACCACACCTGACCCCCTCTGGTCCTTCCCTGAGTTAGAAGCAGCCTGTGAGAGCACTGAGTGAACTCTGACTCCTGGTAACCATCCTCTCTCCTGAGAACGCTTGGCTCTCTAGAGCCAGCACAGCCACCACCTCGAACTCAGGCTCCTCTGGACCCTCACATCACACCACATCCGCTGGGGTCGCTCTGAGGCTGTGGGGAGACCAGCAGGACCGACAGCGCCTCCCACCCCACCCACTCGGAGCTTGAAAGAGGAAAAACCTTTCTTTGCGTGTTTCAGGTGACGTCGCTCGAGGATTCGATCCTTTCTTGGTTGCAGGTCCAGGCAAGAGCCTGTCTGACCCCACAGCCCTGTCACCACATGGTACCACTGTCACTTACAGACCCCGGAGGCCAGAGCCCATCCCCCCGGAGTGGCCTGTCCAGCTGAAACCAGCAGGAAGCCATGTCTTAGGGAGCCCATCCCTCCTGACTACGAACAGGGCTCTCTGAGGGCAGAACCTGGGGTCGTCAGATGCACTGGGCCCAAGACACCCAGGGGAGAGGCTGCAGGGGGGGGGCAGCGGAGGGGTCTGAGCAAGCAGGGGAAGCCGGGGCCGGGGGACACAGTGTAAGCTGGACGTGGTGCCTTGAGGATGAGGCAGATGTCAGGGCTGTGCTGGCCACCAGAGAAGAGCGTCATCACTGCCACCAACAGAGAGTCAACGAAATGACCCAGCAAGTGGGAAAAGCCAGCTGAAACCTGATGTGCAAAAGTGACCCAAGACAGAGTCACTCATTCAAACCCCTTGGCATTTCCGCTCAGGCATGGAGGAGCGAGACTTAGTACCAGGCCTCCTGGGTTAGGTGGCTTACAACAAGTGCAGACAGGCATGCCTCCCGTTCCGGTGCAGTCAGGACCAGGATGCAGCCCGGGGGCAGAGTGCCCGCCTAGCATGCACCAAGCTCTGGGTTCAATCCCTCCACAAAGCCTGCTACCAGATGTTGCCTGGGGAGGTGTGTCTGTGGGGGTCAGCGGCACTCACTCGATGGCTGGCAGTGACAAGATGATGATGACATGTCCTACACACACACTCCCATCTCCAGAAGAGCCCACATCCACCTGACCGGCCATTCCTGTCTGTTTCCAGGAGGGGTGCGATTTCCCGGGGGCTGACCAACCGGTGACTGACATGGTGGGACCCTGGCCTCTGGCATCAGTCACTGTCACTCCACTCCTCAGTACCCCCCCCAGGGAGTTCACAGCAACCTGGCCCTCTACCCGCCCTGCTCTGCCCCGGCCTCCTCCGCACCTGTGCAGCTGCCGGAAGGAAGCATGTGCTCTGGTCCCCCGTTGAGCTCTGGGGCTCCTTCAGTCGTGGCCACTTTCTCTTTCTCCTCTTCCCGGGCCTCAGGGGCCTCCTCCTGTGGCTGCTCCATGGCTGACCCCCACTCGGCGTGGCGCCTGCAGGCCTGGTCATAGCTCTGGCACCATCTGGGTCTGAGCGCAGATGGACCGCCTGGGCAAGGGGAGAAGAAGAGGTCAGGAGAGAGGGTGGGCACAGGGGAGAGAGGGGGTGGTGGGCACAGGGTGGAGGGTGGTGGGCACGGGGGGAGGGGGTGGGCACAGGGAGAGAGGGGGTGGTGGGCACGGGGGAGGTGGTGGGCACAGGGGAGAGAGGGCGGTGGGCACAGGGGAGAGAGGGGGTGGTGGGCACAGGGGAGAGAGGGGGTGGGCACAGGGGAGAGAGGGCGGTGGGCACAGGGGAGAGAGGGGTGGTGGGCACAGGGGAGGGTGGTGGGCACGGGGGAGGGTGGTGGGCACGGGGGAGGGTGGTGGGCACAGGGGAGGGAGGTGGACACAGGGGAGAGAGGAGGTGGTGGGCACAGGGGGGAGGGTGATAGGCACGGGGGGAGGTATGGTGGGCACGGGGGAGGGTGGTGGGCACAGGGGGGAGGGTGGTGGGCACGGGGGAGGGGGCGGGCACGGGGGAGGGGGGTGGGCACAGGGGGAGGGGTGGGCACAGGGGAGGGGGGTGGGCACGGGGGAGGGGGGTGGGCACAGGGGGGAGGGGGTGGCACGGGGGGAGGGGGTGGACACGGGGGAGGGCCGGGCACCGGCACACTGACGGCCACCACCACATGGCAGTGCTGCTCCAGCGCCCTCCTCAGTCCCTGAAGAGCTTTCTGACTTTTTTGAGACAGGGCTTTACAAAGCCCAGGATGGACTGAATTGGCTATGCAGCCAGAGCTGACCTCTAACTGCTGACCCTCCTGCCTTCCAAGTGCTGGGATAGAGGTGTGAGCCACCACCTCCAGGTCTACACCTCTCGCACTGTCATCCGGCTCTCGGGGCAGGCTGGCAGGATATGCTGACACTCGGCTGGGCCATCTCCACCTGCTCCCCTGCTCCGGGGGGGGGGGGGGGCCTCATAAATGGCCTGAGCAGAAGCAGGATGATCCCAACTCTCCGGCGCCCCCTGGAGGTCCCAATACACACTGCAGCTCCTACCCCCCCCCCCCCCCCCAGCACGGTGGCTCAGAATGCAGCTCAGCTGTCCAGTCAGTCACTGTTCTGAGGGGCGTCCTGTCCTGCCTGTGGCCACTGTGGGAAACAGTGTGGACTTTTGTACGTGTGTGCGCATTATTTATTCTTCGTTTGTTTGTTTTGTGAAATAGGTCTCTTTATGCAGCCCTGGCTGTCCTGGAATAGTCCCTTCATAGACTAGGCTGGCTTAGAACTTAAAAAGGGGGTTATCTTTTATAATCCCCTGTAGCTATGACACAAAGCCAAACTTGACAGGTAGTGTTGCCCAGCAAAGCACCTCCATGCTCGGGTTCTTTGTCCCTCACACTTAGCTCCATCCAGCCATCTGAGGCCTTCCCCTGCCCGAGACCTTCCCCTGCCTGGACGGCACACTGGCCTCTCAGAGGCTGTACTCTGGGCAGCCGGATATGCAGCCCGGAAGTCTAGGTGGTAGGGAGCTGGAAGTTGGGAATCTGTGGATCTGGAAGATTCCCCAGTAAGTGACAGTCACAGGAAGAGTATGAGCATCTCATCACAGGACACACACACACACACACACACACACACACACACACACCCCTACCTCAAATCAAGAGGAAAAGATGATGTTTTTGGTCAGCTGTGAAAACAATTGAGAAGGCACCAACATGGAAACTGGCCCCACATCTACACCAAGACAAAGGCCAGATGCTCCAGAGATCAAAGTCATAGGAAGGCTATGTAAAGTAGGGCAGCGGCGGCGGCGGCGGATGCAGCTCCGTGGGGAGAGTGTGTGCCCAGGACACACAGCCTCTGGGGTGAGCCTCAGCACCCATTAACCAGGTGTGGTGGTGCACATCTGTAATCCCAGGACTCGGGAGGTGGAGACAGTAGGGTCAGAAGCTCATGGTTATCCTCAGCTATACATAGAGTTTGAGGCTAGCCTGGGCTACAGGAAACCCTACCAAAACAACAAAACCTCTCATAAAGTGCACAAACGATGTATTGACATAAAACTCACCTCACAGTGAGTAAGATGTAGGCCTGACAATAAACTCATAAAAGCTTTATGGGTGACAAAATTACAGGTAAGAGAATAATACATTTAATTATATAAAAGTATAAAAGTTCTACATAATTAAAGGCCATTTAAGGAAAAGGAAAGGAAAGGCAAACCCGGGCTTTGTAGCTCACTTGCCTCTCAAGCACCCAGGAGGCCCCGGGTTGGTCCCCAGCACTGCACAGACCAGCTTGCCGTGGAGGACAGAGGGTCGAAAGTTCCAAGGTTAGCCTTACTATCTAGGAAGTTTGAGGCCAGCCTGGGCAACATGAGATACTGCTTTAAAAACCAAACCCAATCAATCAATCAATCAATCAGATAATAAACAGAGAAAAATACTTTCAACTTTTATCCAAGTGCCAAATTCCTTAAAATAGCTTATAAGTTCCTAAGTAAAGACTAGTAACCCAAGCCAGGCATGGTGGCACCACCTCTAATCACAACACAGGAGGCTAGCCTTGTCTACATGGAGAGTTCTAAGGCAGCCCTCAGTTCTGAGACATGTTTTTCAAATAAAACACACTAACATAAGGGGATGTGGATTCACGGTAGAGACTGGGCAAGCATGTGTGAAGTGCTGGGTTTAGCCCTAGGTGCTGAGAAGCACCACAAATGAGCCCCAAACAAGAAGGCACTCCTCGGGCACTGCCGTGGAGCATGTGATTGGGAGAAATGGCGTGGCCTTGTGGAGGGCAACTGCACCATCTATTACTAATCCCACTGGGTGAGAAGAAGACCATTACCATAATTTTTTTGAGCCAAATTTGAAGCAAGTTTTATTGACGATTTATTGACCAGATCCATGGATACCGGCCAAGTCCATGCCCAGGTTAGCCCTCACACTGTGTAAGGACAAGTGCACGGACTTTGACCCAGGAGCCCTGCTGTGGGCTGTGTGTGGCTGCATTGCCATAAGCAGAGTGGTGGAGTGTTGGCACACGGCCAGCCTTCCATGTGGGGTGGGGCAGGATAAGAGGGCTCTGACAGCCCCAGACAGAACGGTATGGGCTGGCACAGAAGCACAGTAACACAGTCCCCAATCCGCAGGACAGGGCTGTCCAGGATGGGGTAAGGGGGGGGCGAAGCCGGCCCAAACAGCTGCTCATCTGGCCTCCCACCACAAAGGAATGAATCCTTTGAAATTGTGAGCCAAATAAGGAATTCCCCCCTTTAACGTGGTCTCTTGAATATTTTGGTCAGAATACAGACAGAAAGCTAATAACATCTTTTCTACAAATAGAATCAGCATAAAATTAAAAGGCAAAGCTAACAGTAATGTGAAGGAGGAATGCACAGCCGTCGACTCTCAAGCCTCTGTTTTCCAGAAGTCAGCTAGAGATGTCAATTATAAAGTTCAAACGACCACTGGGATACAACAGACAGTGTGGGTAACTTCCAAACCAGGACCGCAGGGTGGGGAGACCTGTAAAGCCCCAGCTTGGGGGCTGGGGAGACGGCGGGTCCGGGGAGACGGCGGGTCCGGGGAGACGGCTGAGCAGCCAAAGGCACTTGCTGCCAAGCCTGAAGATGCAGCTGAATCCCTGGGGAAGGGGAAGGAGAGAGATGACTTGTGCAGGCCTCTTCTGACTTCACTGGTGAGCTGTGATATGTGTCACACACACACACACACACACACACACACACACTCACACACACACACGCACGCACACGACACGCACACACACACATACACACACACACAAACACACACACACAGACACACTATACACACACACATACACACACAGACACACACATGCACACAGACACACACACACGCACACAGACACACACATACACACACATACACACACACAGACACATACACACAGAGACACACACACAGACACATACACACAGACACACACACACACACACACACACATACACACACACACACACACTGTGATAATAAACACGCTTGCTGACTGAGAAAGACAAGGAAGGAGACCTGGAGACGGAACTAAAAGCAACGAGGGGTCCTGGACAGAAAGAAGACACAGTCTGTACTGTGCCATTCCAGCTGCAGAGATGTTTGTCCATCTAAGATGTTCCGTGAGGGGGGGGTTGGAGAGATGGCTCAGAGGTTAAGAACACTGGCTGCTCTTCCAGAGGTCCTGAGTTCAATTCCCATCAACCACATGGTGGCTCACAACCATCTGTAATGAGATCTGGTGCCCTCTTCTGGCCTGCAGACATACATGCAGGCAGAACACTGTATACATAATAAATAAATAAATCTTAAAAAAAAAGATGTTCCGTGAGGGAAGCTGGGTGAGGGGCACACGGAACACAGCACATCTGCAGAGCTTTTCTCTAACGGGACACTTATTCAAACGCTTCGATTGTCTTAAAGCATTTAAAGTAAGTTGGCCGTTCCGGAGACTGGATATTCCAGCATCCATGTGGCAGCTTACAACTGTACAACCCCAGTTCCAGGGGACCCAACATCCTCTTCTGGCCTCCATGGGCACTGTACACATGATGCACAGATGTGCATGCAGGCAAAATACCCACACACATAAAATAAAAACTTAAAATGTAATTTTCCTGAAATCTGGAACACCTGGGCAACTGGGCACCTGTGGCACAGCCTGGCGCCCATTCCCAGAGTTGACTATGTCCTTGGCTCCACCTCCACTGCCCTACTGGACTGCCCCTGGCACTCCATTCACTCACGCTGCTCTGCAGCGGAGAGAAGCTTGGTTTGCCATAAACAGATCTTAAGGACCAATGCCTGACCCCTCACCCCAATGCCTGACCCCTCACCCCAATGCCTGACCCCTCACCCCAATGCCTGACCCCTCACCCCAAGTCTTGAACTTAGGAAATCACCAGAGCCGGGCATGCTCAGCAGTGCGGCCTCCTCCCTGCGTGTGGTCCTTTACAGGGCAGCCAAGTGTCAATTCCCACTTGTCTTCCGAGTCCCCTCTTTTTTTTCTGCTGGGTTGAGCCTTCTCAAGGCCAGCAGTGTGTCTGGAAGAACATCCCTGCTTGCTGCGGTTGGTATCGGACACATCCCAGCAACGACAGGAGCAGCGACCTCCTGTGGGGGGCTCTGAATGAGATACTTCCCATAGTGCTGCCTATATCCTGCACTAGGAGGATTTCCTCCTAACAGCCGGGAGAGCTGTTCTGTGTCTGGGGTGCACACGACTGCCTCTTCAGACTTGGGATCAGAAACAGAACATCAGTCCACGCTGACGTTTCTCCCTGGCCAGAGCTGTCGCTTTGGTGCTGGCTGAGGCGGGGGAGCAGCTGTCTGCCTGTTCTGAAACCCACACACATTCCTTGGGCTTCTTCACATAAAGCTCTAACTGCCAAGCTGCAGTCCACCTTTGTATTCGGCCGGGAGCCATTCACTCCAGCCAGCCCTGCCTGATGCCCCTGCAGCTGGGGCCAGCCAGCCACACAGCCTGACACCCTGTCACTGTTCGGTCCTGCAGCCGGGAGCCACCTGATGGCTTACACCTGCAGTTGGCTTTTCCGGAATTGCTGCCGCCTGACCTGCCAGGAACCTGCCCTCCTCTTCCCTTCTTCAGTCCTGCCCAGACAGGGTGCTCACATTGGCAGTCTCCCCTCTGCCCCCAGCACCGAGTTAGGGCCACACCCCTTAATCAGGAGCCTTGCCTCCTAAGGGGCTGCAGCCTCAGACCCCTCAGCTAGTCGGGCCTTACATGCAGCCATGAGGAGGGGCAGGAACAGGGGTTCCTAGCAAAGGCGTTTTCTGCAAGACAATCCCTGGACTGCTCTATGCACGCATGCACGCACACACACACACACACACGAATATATACACACATTCATATACACGAATGTGCACATGTGTGCACACCCCAGCCCACTTACTTCAATCCCGACTCCAATCTGCAAGGTGTACTGGCTGCCCTGGCCTTACCACATCATCACACCCCAGGAGTGTCCTCTGCTCTGCTGAGGTGGGTTCCCAGGGCCTGGCACAGTGCCTTTCAGTGCGTGTTCAACAGGCACTAGGTGAACAGGTAAGCACACCGACAGCCTGGCCTGCAGCAGTTTCTGTATGTCCCTGCCATTCATAGGTGATGCCTTTTAGAAGTGAACTCCAGCTTCTGGGTCAGGTTCCCTGCCCCCACGAAGCAGGCAGTAACAGGTGGGTGCAGTACAGGGGGGTCAGGGGTCAGGTCCCCCCCGCGCCCCCACGAAGCAGGCAGTAACAGGTGGGTGCAGTACAGGGGGGGTCAGGGGGTCAGGTCCCCCCCCCCGCGCCCCCACGAAGCAGGCAGTAACAGGTGGGTGCAGTGCAGGGCCACCTACTGGAACTGCAGCTGCTGTGTGCATCACTGTTGATCCCAGGTCAGCAGATTTAAGTGTGCAAGCACCGGGACCCCAGGACCTCCACAGGTCTCCCCTCCATCCCCCCCACCCCCCACCCCCGTCCTCCACAGGAGACCTACAGGGTGCTCCCTGCTCTGCTCCAGAGTACCTCGAAGAGATATGCAAAGTGAAAACAGAGGAAAGTGTCCTGGGGAAGAGGACAGCGCTGTGGTTCTTTGCGGAGGGACGGATGGCCTGAGCCTTCCTCCACGTCCTACCCCTCCGCCATTGGTCCAGTTTCCACTTCCTCCTTCCCACTGCAGCGGGGTGAGGGTCAGTGGTGTCACTGAGGCAGAGGTTGTTCCCATGCCTCCGATGGCCCTAAGAGAAAGGTCCTGGATAACTCTGCCCCAAGCTTTCCGATCAATCAGTAATCTGTGTGCTGACCCAGTGACCCAGTTTTCCGGGCCAGCAACTCCGCAGGACTCACTGCCTCCCATTCGCCAATTCAGGTCACCCCACCTCCTCAGGGCACCCAAAGGCCGGAGTGGATTCACCCTAGTGGGTCCCTGAGAGATCAGGAAGCGACAGGACAGTGGGCAGCGACCGCCTCTGGTACTTCCAGTTCCTCCCCGGGCAGAAGGACCGTCGATAAAAAAAACACAGGCCCTGGCAGCCGGAGACAGAGCAGGCAGAGCAAAGGGAGCTCATGCCCCAGCCGGGAAACAGGAAGTGAGGGCCTCGGGTGGGCTGCCAGCTGCCAGCAGCCCTGACTCTGGATGGCTGGGGTAACGGATGCCCACGGCTCTCAGCGGCCCTGACTCTGGGTGGCTGGGGTAACGGAATGCCCACGGCTCTCAGCGGCCCTGACTCTGGGTAGCTGGGGTAACCGATGCCCACGGCTCTCAGCGGCCCTGACTCTGGGTAGCTGGGGTAACCGATGCCCACGGCTCTCAGCGGCCCTGACTCTGGGTGGCTGGGGTAATGCAGTGCCCACTCCCAACTGTAGCAAGATGGAGAAGGCGCCAAAATGTTATTTCACAAACGAGATGTGAGTTACGTGAGAACTTGGGCCCAGAAATAAACAAGCCCTGGTGTAGTGCGTACCTGTATTTCCAGCTGAGGCTGAGGCAGGGTTGCTGCAAGTTCAAGGCCAGCCTGAGCTGCACAGTGAGACCCTGTCCTCCCCAAGGAGGGGGTGCAGTGAGATAGCTTGGTATACAAAGGTGCTTGCCACCAAGCCTGATGATCCGAATTCAACTCCTGGAACGTAGATGGGAGGAGAGACTCGGGTCTCATGGGTCAGCCTTTGATCTCCACTTGAATGCTGGAGTAATAACAGAGTAACTGCATGCATGTGCGCGCACACACACACACACACACACACAATAAATAAAGGAAACAAAAAAAGCAAGCCAAAGAGATAGCTTTAAAAGTGCCTGCCAGCTGGGCAGTGGTGGCGCACGCCTTTAATCCCAGCACTCGGGAGGCAGAGGCAGGTGGATCTCTGTGAGTTCGAGGCCAGCCTGGTCTACAGAGCGAGATCCAGGACAGCCAAGGCCACACAGAGGAGCCCTGGTGCTTGCTGGCCAGCACAGCCTAGCCTGCTTGCAAGATGCAGGTCAGTAAGAGACCCCAACTCAGGTACCAAGGTGGATGGCATCTGAGGAACAACGACCAAGAATGATCTGTGGCCTCCACACACGTGTCTGTACACACACACACACACACACACACACACACACACACACACACACGAACTAGACACAATCCACCCACGGTGCTAAAGAACACTTCTGTTTTGTTTGTTTTTGAGACAGGATCTCACTATGTAGCCCTGGCTGGTCCGGAACTCACTATGTTGACCAGGCTGGCTTTGAACTCACAGAGATCCATTTGCCTCTGCCTCCTAAGTACTAGGGCTAAAAGGCATGTGCCACCACACCTGCCTGATTTTCTTAATTATATTCTTGTGTTTAAGTTTCTTTCGGGGAGCATGGGGTATGTTTTATGCTGTGGGAAGAGAGGAAGACATCTTTGAAGGTGTTATGACTAAAGAATGCCAGTGAACTGATGGAAGGCACCGGGGAGCTACCCAGGAGGCCTGCCAGGCTCTGGGAAGACTGGGACTCTCCTAACAGGGCTTCTAAGCAAAGGCCTTCAGCATTCAGGGGGCTCCTGACCAAGCGGCTCTGCTGCCAGGCAGGAGATCTCCCCAGAGCCCTTGTCACCAGGGCCCGGGAGCTATGTCTGCCGAGGCCTCACTGTCCCTCTGCCTTCCTCTCAGTCCCCGCCAGAGGCTGCCATCTGCGGTCATTCACTCGTTCAACAAACATTTGCTAAGGACATTAGTCAAGAAGCTGAGATAAATGCTGACCGGTGACTGAGGGCCACGGCTCTCTCGGAAGACTTGATGCCAAGCACTGTGGGGAATCTGGGAGCACTTTAGTCTAGGGCAGGAGGTGGGAGGGTTGTCTCCATCAGGCCTCTGATGGAGACACAGGACACACAGGGCTCCCGAGTGACAGGAGCAGACGCAAAGAGAAGAGGACAGGAACCAGCGGGGTCGAGAGGGGTCATGAGGTTGTGGCTGGGAGGGCTCCAGGTTTAGGAAGGTAAAAGCGTGGGAGAGCCATCAACCTGGGAAAAGCAGGGAGCCCAGCAGGCTCTGAAGGATCAGGGCGGCATTTTAAACCTCCCCTCCAAGGCTGTGGAGGAAGAAACCACAGAGCCTGCCCGTTCCTAGAAAGATCCAGGCTGAGTGAGTTATCCACGGGTGGCTGACACACAGGCCGGTGCTGCCGATGCCCGTTCTGAGACCGCACTGAGCAAAGTGACCATTCAGCAATCCCCAGGACCCCCTCGCCATGCTCCAATGTGCTCTGGTGAGCATGCGCAGCACATACAGCTGACACGGACAGCCACGTGCCTGGGTCTGACAGTTCCACGTGAGGAGTCCTGCCCTGGGGCTCTATGGTCACCAGGTACTGACTAGGCACCATTACTTTTCTTTCTAAGCCCCTAAGACTAGGGAAACCTTTCCCATTCCAGAAGTGCCTTCACCATCCCCTCCTCCAACCAGCCCACTGAGCCAGGCCGGCAGGGCTCAACGCTGACAGCCACTATTTCATCGTATCACTGCCTCCGTCAGGAGGAGGAGATGAGAACCCGGTCAGGAGCAGGGCAGCGCAGGTGGGGTGATGGATGCAGTGAGGAGGCCGGGCAGGTGAGCAGGGCTGACTGCTGACCCTCTTGGGGCAGAGGGGAGCCACAAGGAACTGCTGTGATGTGACCACCTACGTCTGTCCAGGAGACCATGGCTGCCACATCTGAGCTCTGCCGGGAAATAGTAACCCCTGTGATGGAATCTTTGGTTTCCCGTGCAAGAAAGCACACAGGTGCTGGTTCCATGTTTACAATGCAGAGAAATCAGCAAAGAGCCTGTGCTAAGAGGGGCATATGGTCGAATAAGCAGCCACGGAAATGTGCTTTCTCCACATTCTTAAATGAAGACGTTTCCCAGGTTACAAACCCCACCAAGCACAGGATGCCCGGAAGAACAGCTAGAATGGAGGTGCGTCCCCAGGTCTCCAGGGGCAGGGCCAGGGAACTCCTTTTCTGTCACATACTTCTGAACTCTCTGTGAGGGGCACGGTACTGTCCATGTGCAGTCTGTGACTTTCCGTCTTCACTCAGCTCCTGGAGTCACCACAGCTGAGCCACGTGCGTGTGCCTCCTCGCTGGTCTAGACCGGCCTGCACAGGGCCCTATCGTCCCACCTCCTCCAGGCCTCCTGTCAGAGGTCACCAGTTCACTGAGCCACCCTCAGGACTTGAATTCTTCCTGCTTCGACCGCAGCCAGAGTTCCTCAAGCTTCTGGAATCTGCTCACTCACAGAGACTCACCTGTTCACTCAGCACTTGCCTCTTCCCTAAAGAATGTGAATCCTGGGGCTGGAGGGATGGCTCAGCAGTTAGGAGCACTGGCTGCTCTTGCAGAGGACCTGGGTTCAGATCCCAGCACCCACATGGCTGCTCACAACTGTCACCCCAGTTCCAGGGGAGCTGACGCTCTTTTCTGTCCTCTGTGGGTCACACGCACTTGGTGCACAGACATGCACGTTGTCAAGTCACTTGTGGAATGAGAAGTAACCAACAGACAGAGACGGCGCAGGAAAGACCACCGAATAAGGCAGCAATCGGGAGAACATGTCAGGGCTGGAGACACGGCACAGTGGTCGGTTTGGTTCCTGGCACTCATACGGGGTGGCTCAAAATCTCTCCCAACTGCAGCGCCATTGATCTGATGCCCTCTGAGGGTGCTTGCACTCACACAGGCAGGCAGGTAGACACACACACACACACACACACACACACACACACACACACACACACACACACACTTCAAAATAGCAAGGAAAGAAAGAGCACGGCCCGCTGCCCGAGCTGAAGCGGCACTACAATCCTCTCTCCCTGGACCTCTTTTCCCGCCCACTGGACCCTTCTCCCTGGACCAGAGCGTCTCAACCTTCCTAATGCTGTAACCCTTTAATACAGCTCCTCACGGGCCAGTGACCCTCAACTCTAACCACGTCACAACTGTACTTTTACTACATCTGATAGACGCCCCCAAAGGGGCCGTGACCCACAGTTTGAGAACCGCTGCTCTAGACTCGTCTGGATCCTGAGGAACCGTGATTGCAGGATAACAAGAAAGAGCTCTAGCTCCGCGTGAGGAGACACAGGCTCTTTAAGCTGAGGACGCTGCTGCTCCTGCCCCTCTGGGTGCAAATGCATCAGGCTCAGCAGAACTTCAAGTCCTACTCGACGGGGAGGCCCATCAGGGCCAGGGAGGGGGTGTGGCCAAGCCTCAGGTGCCTTGCAGCTTTGGGTTCCCAGGGAAGGAGATAAAGCCAGCACCTGCTGCATACACAGAGGGAGGAAGGCGGGGCAGGCGCTGGATCCCGCTGGAGGCCTCAGAGAAGGTTCAAGGTCAAAGAGGGCTGGGCCACCCGGGGTGATCCTGAGTAAACTGTGCTCACTATAAAAGAGAAGAGTTCGGGGAAGAAAATAAAGCCATGAGTGAACACATGGTTTTTGGTTTTTGGTTTTAGATTTATTTATTTATTATGTATACAGTGTTCTGTCTGCATGTATGCCTGCAGACCAGAAGAGGGCGCCAGATCTCATTATGGATGGTTGTGAGCCACCATGTGGGTGCTGGGAATTGAACTCAGGACCTCTGGAAGAACAGCCAGTGCTCTTAATCTCTGAGCCATCTCTCCAGCCCGAACACGTGGTTTTTAACGAACACCCACATGAGGGTGGGCCAGGTACACAGGATCCCAGCTTAGAAGAGGGAGGTGAAGGGGAAAATCCAGACCATGGTGGCAAGGGATAGAAAAGCCCAGGGAACAGGAAACACAAACGCACAGGGTTAACTTTCTACATTCTTACACAGAGCCCACCCACCCTCTGCCAGAGTCACATCATGGACAATCAGCCACAGATGATCAGCTCTGGCGATCACAGGAAGCCGGTGTTTTGGACTAAGCTCTCCCACCCACCAGACCAGACAACAGAATGGAGTCAGTCATGCTCAAGTCCCGCCCCAGCAAACCGCCCCACGCTGCTCCCTGGCCTTTCCAGGAATCAGAAGCCAGACAGGAGTCCACCTTCCCAAATGACCCAGCCTCCACTGGCTTCATAAGACAGTTCTGGTCTTGTTTATTTAATCTTTATTATTTATATAACTATAATTTGAATCCAGGGCCTTGTCCTGCTAAGAAACACTCTACCACAAATCATTTCCTCTTTGCTCTACTCTTTACAACAAAGTGACCTCAAGTATCGGATTCTCCCCAGGTGCCTGCCGTGAGGAGATTTCTACCAGGGTCCAGAACGGAAGCTACAAACGGCTAAGGATTCTAGTCTGAGGGACAGCAAATGACTCTAAGCACACCGAGTTCTTCAGTCCATCCCTTTATTCTTCTCAGTCAATTCTGTCTACACAGCTTCTTTCCTGTTCTCATACTTAGCTCCTCTCTGTCCCTTCTGCTCTCAGTCCCTTCTGCTGCTCTCTCATCTCTGTCTGGTTCTTCCCATCTTTTTTCTTTGTTCCCCCAAGCGTGTATATATGTGTGTGTGTGTGTGTGTGTGTGTGTGTGTGTGTGTGTGTGTGTGTGTGTATCTCCATTCATTAACAACTTGTTAGTAAAAACTACAAGGTAAACTCTCAGGGACAAGTATTCTGAGAAGAGTCCCACCTGGCAAAGACTTGGTCAGCTCAATTGGTGATTGACAACAGGCTGCAGGTTGTAAAGTTCTGGCCGTCTCTTAAAGGGACAGCTACACGGATTACATGAAATGAAATTAAACCGGTGAGAGATGTGAGGAAAAGGCAAAGAATATGTGTGCTATTTAATGTGATTAATAATATCCAGACATGATTAGTCAGTTAACAGCCTTTTTCTGTTAGTCACCTGAATCTCAGGACCTATACGTAATTAGTCTACTGAGCCTAAAATCTTGCATTAAAAACTGGTGTAGACTATGTAAAGATGTGCTGCATTCATTTATGCTGCATTTGTTCAACTATGTAAAGATGTGTTGCTGTTTCCCCTGCCTGCCTAAGGCTCCTGACTGGTCTAATAAACAGCTAACAGCCAATAGCTAGGCAGGGCTGGCGGGCAGAGAGAATAAGTAGGAGGAGGGATCTAGGCTCAAGAGAGAATGAGAGAGAAAGAGAGGGAGCCGCCCAAGGCCAGCCAGGCAGCCACAGAAGCAGCAGGAAAAGTAAGACACACAGAAGGAAAGAAAGGTAAGAAGCTCTGAGGCAAAACATAAATGAAGAGAAACAGGTAAAATTAAGTTATAAGAGCGAGTGGGACACAGATAAGATAAGGCTGAGCATGCAAAACTAAAAACAAGTCTCTGTGTCATGATTGGGGGCTGGTGGCCCAAGAAAGCCTGCGACAGCTCTCTACCTCCAGCCCAGTCCTTGGGTCCTCCTGAGGTTCTCTGGCCTGTGTGACACATACAAACTGTCCCTCCCTCTACCCTCTGCAGGTCTGACTGTCACAGCTTCAACCTTCCTCCCAAGTCCGGAAGACACCAGGATAGCTTTGTCACCTTGACATGTAGACCCCTGAGAAGAGAGTGAAGGCTGGCCAGTGGGCGTGTCTTGGGAGGACTGTCTGGACTATTCCTATAGAAGGGGGGCCCCACCCACTGTGGGCGGCACCATTCCCTGGGTTTGCGTCTTGAATTGTGTAAGAGTGATGATGGCAAGCAAGCAGTAGGCATGCGCGCATTTCATCCTCTCTGTCTTGACTGCGGACCTGCTCCAAGCTCCTGCCTTCACTTCCCCAGAATGACGACTACATTCTAGAACTGTGAGCTACAAGAAGCCCTGCTCTCGTAAGGGGCTCTTCGTCAGGGTGGTTTGTCAGAGCGGCAGGAATGGAGTCAGGGCCCGTGCTCTGCCCACACACGGCCCGCTAACCCAGCCCTCAGGCGGCTGACACCCTCATGCCCCACCCCCTCTAGAGAGGCACGAAACCAACAGGACAGAGGGGCGAGCACTGGTGGCAGGCAGGCTCTGTAACAGGCTCACCCAGCTCTGTCTCACCAAGTGTGGCACCCCTGAGCGCCGCCTAGCCTCTCGTGGTTCAGGCTGCCCACCTGAAGGCCAGGACTAATGTCCACCTAGCTTGGATTGGGTACTAGACGCGAAAGACATTTAACAACTTTAAAGATGCATTTTTGTTATTTTTAATTACGTACATGTGTGTGGGTATGTGGCCATGTGTGCAGGTGCCCACGGAGGCTAAAAGAAGGCATCGGATTCCCAGCAGCTGGAGTAACGTGGTTGTAAGTGATCTGATGTGGGTGAGAACTGGGGTCCCCTGCAAGAGTGATAATATGGGATCTTATGGAGCCACCTCTCCATTCCTATTTTAACTTTTTGAAAGTCTCATGTCAGCTGGGCATGGTGGGGCACACCTTTAATTCTAGCACTTGGGAGGCCGGGGCAGATGGATCTCTGAGTTCAAGGCCAGCCTGATCTGTATACAGAGTGAGATCCAGGACAGCCAGAGCTACATGGTGAGAGCCTATCTCAAAGAATCAAAAAGGAAGGAAGAAAGGGAGGAAGGAAGGAAGGAAGGAAAAAAACTTTCATAGTCTCATGTAGCTCAGCCTGGCTTTGAATTCACAACAATGAACTCCTGATCATCTGGTCTCTGCCGCCCAAGCTGTGGCATTATGGGCATGCTGATATCACATGGGCATGCTGGTATCACATGGGCATGCCGACATCACAGGGGCACGCAGACATCGTATAGACGTGATGACATCATAGGGGCACGATGACATCATAGGGGTATGCTGATACTGCGTGAGGAAGGGAAGCTCGAAGCTCTGTTTACAAGATGGCTCAGTGGTTAGGGCACAGCGCTTGCCTCCAAGCCGGATGACCTGAAATCAATCCTGTGGATCCACACAGTAGAGGAGATTAGAGGCTCCTTCCTACGAGCTTTTCTCTGACCTCCACACATGGGCACAGGCACACACAGAGACACTGAATAAACCAACAGACAAATGTAATCACTTCAGAGGAAGGCCCTGGCTAAGCTCCCAGGAAGCAGCTTAGGGGGGCGCCGACAGGGTAGGGAACCACAGGACACACCAGTCCCTATTTGTCTGCTTTCAAGCACACACGTCTTGGAGCTTTCTAGTCCCAGATAAGGGCTGCTTAGCACAGTCCTGGAAAGCAGGAAGTCCTCCAGGACTTCCCGGTCCCTGAGGGAAGGGAGAAAGAAGTGAGTGAAAGGACAGAGAAGCAGCTGGACTCTCAGTGACCCAGAAAAGCATCCTAGAGATCCAAGCCAAATTATGCCCCCTCCAGATCCTCCCTCATATGATGGCAGCCACCAGATTCCCCCATGGCAGCCCTCAAGCCGGTGAAAACCTGCGTTCTCCTTGGGGGGGAGGGGGATGCGGCCGAGCCAGGAGGAGGGGTCTGTGGGACTTGATAGAGACGCGCCAAAACCAAGCTACAGGGACGACACTTGCACACGCCTCACACACCACACCTCAGGTCACAGCTCCTTCCACCCCACCAGTAAGGCAGAACTGGCTCTCCACAGAACACAGGGGGAGTGTACTCCGTCCACCAGATGTTACACCGGCCGACATGGACAACCTGTGGACACTGCTTCCCTGAGGAGGGCGGCAACACAGAGTGCAAGGTGGCCACGAGCCAGGGGAAGAGACCCAGAGCTTGCTGTCCCAGCCCACACAGTACAAGCTGCTCCTTGCCAGGACTCTCTGGCCTGAGCCCCCAAATCCAGAGCTTCCCTGAAGGCCATCAAGGGTGGGCCGGGCGGGAGAGGCAGCTGGGACAGCTGGAGAGCTGACTCTCTTGGTGCCATGGCAACAGGACAAGGTGGCCGAGACGAGAAAGGCCACATCCCGATTCAGCCCTAGCCACATCCACAACAGTGAGCCCTCTGGAGAAGAATGCCAAGGAGTATTAGGAACAGAGTCCTCTCTACTCACCAAGGTCTCAGGAGCGACTTTCTGGGGGCTGCTGCTAGCTGGAAAGAGACAGGTCTGTGGGCTGGTGATGGGTCGCCAAAGCAGAGGCCAGAGAGCCCAGTCCTGGGCCACTCGGCACTCAACCGTCCCAGCCCTCTTTCCTGGCCACCTCCTTCAGAATCTCCACCCAAATCCTGGGGCTACCAGCAGGTGGTAACTCCCCACCCACCATAACCTGCTTGGCGAGGCCTTGTGCACCTTCCCCCAGTAACACTTCCTGTTTCTCTCTCCCCCAGGAGTCTAGACCAAGGCGGGGCCTTTCCTTTATCTACCTGGGATTCACAGGCCAGCCTGGGAATCCGAGACACTGACTCTACCCTGGGTCACAGCCTGGGCCTTGCGGATGTTGGAAGGGTGCCCGCAGGACACCTTGGACACAGCCTTCCTTCTAAGAGTGGCTGGGAGCATCCACCAGCCCTCCAGCTAGCCCGAGGGGGGCTTCCTACAGGAGAGCGAGCCAGATGCACAGGACACTGGGAAGACCCACGCTCCTCTCCTTTACAAAGTGTAGTGTTCTGTGAGCCCTGAGCCGGAGTGACCCTGGTGCTGGCCGGGCACCTCAGAGGAAGGACTGGCACCAGGACAAGGCAAGACTGTCCCCAGATACAAAGGGTTTGGCTCACAGCAGAGCAGCCTGGGAAGCTGCTCCACCTCTCCCAGCCTCGGGCCCAGGGAGGAAGGACTTCTGGAGTCATAGGAAGAGGCAGCTGGGGACTCGGTCCCAAACCCAGGTGGTTCCTCTGCTACACGGAATGTTTCTCAACCGCAGTTTCTAATGCCACAGGAGTGAGAGTCACTTCCCTAAGGGCTGCCGGCGAGGGCTCACAGAGGCAGGGGAAGTCCTTCCAGGCCTCTGCTGGAACCGAAGGCATGGGTCACACCTGGTTCCAGTTGACTTTTAATTGACATTTTCACCCTCCAGTCCTGGCTAGCCTGGAACCCATGACCCCCTCCCTCAGTCACGAGACAGCAGGTGGCAGGCTCCTGAGGAATGCAATCTGCTGCCTTTGCGACAGGGTTTCTCACTGGCTGGAGGCTGCCAAGCAGGCTAGGCTGGCCAGCAGGATCCAAAGACCCATCTCTGTCCAGCTTCCAGCAGGGGCATTACAGGTGTGCGCCCAGCTTTTTAATGTGGGTTCTGGAAACTGAACTTAGGACTTCACACTTCATCACGGAAAAATAATTTAAGATCAGTGTGGTGTCACGTGCCTGTAACCCTATCGTTAGGATGGGGATTCAGGGAAACGTTGGGACCCTCCTTGTCTCAAATATCAAAAAAGAAAGGAAGTGGTAGAGGAAGGAAAGGAGGGGAAGGTCAGTTTGATGCCCCTTCTTTTAAAATTCGTAACTGTGAAAGATACAGAATAGTTCATATTTGGGGGATTTCTGTAAGTGCTGGGAACCTGGAGTCCGCCTTGGCCTCCTCCAGCCATGGCTGTGCTCCCCGGCGGCCTCCTCCAGCCATGGCTGTGCTCCCCGGCGGCCTCCTCCCAGCTGCGGCCAGAGTCCTCCTCAGGTAAGGTGTCACTTCTGAATCAGCGGGCAAGAGCACGTGTAAATGCACTGACCCAGGCCTGGGACAAGATGCCCGAAGAGTTCTGCAGCAGCCTGCCCTTGAGGGTGGAGGGACAAATGTCCGTGTGAGGAGACCACACTGCAGGCTGATCTTCTGGGGAAGGCCAAGGTAGGGAGCACTGACTCCTCTTGCAGAGGACCTGGGTTTGATTCCCAGCACTTGCATGGCAGCTCACAACGGGCTATACAGTTCCAAGGGGGAATCTGATGCCCTCTTCTGGGTACTGCATGCACATGATGCAGGTACACACGCAGGTAAAACACCCATACGCATAAGATAAAATTTAATTTGTGAAGGGGGGAAGAGACAGAAAGACCACCAGGGGTCTGCATGTCATCTTACCTCACCAGTAGGTGCTCCTTACCCTGAGGCATCAGCACAGACAACTCCCCCCCACTCCCACGCACACCTAGGACACCTCAGCCCCCCCCCCTTTTTTTTGGTTTTTTGAGACAGGGTTTCTCTGTGTAGCTTTGCGCCTTTCCTGGATCTTGCTCTGTAGACCAGGCTGGCCTTGAACTCACAGAGATCTGCCTTTCTCTGCCTCCCGAGTGCTGGGATTAAAGGTGTGTGCCACCACCGCCCGGCTTTTTTGATTTTTTTGAGACGGTACCTCAGCCCCTCTTAACCTGACTTATGGCGCTCACCCTCAGACACCTCCTCAGATAAGCCTCCAGCCCCCCAGCCAGAGCTCCTCCCACACGTGCTCACGCAGCTGACATTCGCCTGGCTGCCTGGGGCTAGAGTGCACACCTGCAATCACCCTAGGTGACTGTTGTCAAGATATGGACCCTTCCAGAACCCTGGAGAGTTCCTGAGCCTCCCTGCCCCCACTCCCAATGCCCCAGGAAAAGGTGACACCTCTCTGACCAGTCACCATCAGCAAGCTTAGCCTGCTGCTGCACAGCGTGGCCCTTGGGGGACAGGTGCTGGGTACCCTTGCTTCCCAGTAGCCCCAAAGGGTTGGGCACAGAGCAAGCATTGTTGGCATTTGCTGACCAGTTAAAGACAATGGCAGAGGGTACTGAGAGCCAAAACATGGGCACTGCCCGAGTGACCTTCCTGCCCCCCAGTACCTGCCCCCCCTTTTTTTTTCCGAGACAGGGTTTCTCTGTGTAGCTTTGCACCTTTCCTAGATCTCGCTCTGTAGACCAGGCTGGCCTCGAACTCACAGAGATCCACCTGCCTCTGCCTCTGAGTGCTGGGATTAAAGGTGTGCGTCACCACTGCCCGGCTCTACCTGCCCTTTCTTGTCTGGCTCATTTGAAACAATGAGCTATGACACACAGCTCAATTGGTAAAGTGCTTGCTGCATACCCTTGGGACCTGAGTTCGATACCCAGTGCGCACATAGAAGAGGCGGGTGTGGCGGATGCACTTGGGAGCCCAGCAATGGGGAGGTAGAGGCAAGCGGGTCCCTGGGCTCACTGGCCCCCTGGGGCTCACTGGCCAGCTGGCTTACAAGCTCCAAGGCTCCGGGTCCTAGTGACTCTGTCTCAGACACAAGGCGTTCAGCTCCCGAGGAACCACACCTGAAGCTGTCCTCTGGCCTCCACGAATATATGCACCCCTTCCCTCCCCCACAAAAGGAGCTGGCTCATGTTATGTCCATTTGGGAGGTTAAAACCCTGTGGTGCCTGCCGCTTGTCTCTTGAGCTAGTATCCATTCTGAGTCTCTAGAAGCTTCCTTACTCGTTCAGAGAATCCTGGACTGTAACATTCCCTTTTGGCGTGTTTACACCAGCTGGGAAGAGCTTCACTTCGGGAAGGCCCAGTTCACTCAAGTCTACAGCTTTAAGTATTTTTTGGTGAGAGATTTTATTTAGTTTTAGGTGTATGAGTGTTTGCCTGAATGCATCTTGTACCGCGTGTGTGCAGTGCCACAGAGGCCAGAGGGGGAACGGAAATTACAGACAGCCATGAGCTACCCACCATGTGGCTGCTGGGAACTGAACCCACTCTCTGGAAGAGTGGCCAGTGCTCTTAACTGATGAGCCACCTCCTTACCCCCAAGTTTAAGGCTTTTTAGTGCTCAGTTTCCACAAATGTTTACTTGAGGATCACTGGTTAAAGCATACACACGCCACACGGACACCTGAAGGGTGCTGAAGGGACCGCGGTGGCTGATGCGGAGAGACCCACCACAGTGAGTAATCTAGGTGACAGATCAATTTACGCTCTGCAGCCTCAGGGTGTGGGAGCAGGAAGGGAGTAAGGTGTGCGTGTGTGTGTGTGTGTGTGTGTGTGTGTGTGTGTGTGTGTGTGTGTGTGCAGGGAGGGGCCAGTCACACTCCCCTTTGTTCTGGGGATGGGGCTACAAGTTCAGAGACAGTCCATCTCTTTTGACCACTTTCTGATCGATGTACATGCTATTTTTTATATCAATAAACATGTCAACTTTGAGGCAAGCAAACGCACTGAACCTGGGCCATCAAGAGTACTCCACACCTGCCCAGAGGTCATCTGAGGACTCACTGAGGGACATCTGGAAACCTAGGCTCAGGCCCCAGACACCAGGCAGATCCTGCCACAAGCCTGGAGCAGGCACTGGTTCTGAGCACTCTGTAAGGACGGCAGGGCATGGGCAAGCCTGGGGTTCCAGCACTTGGTGCTCAGGGAAACAGAAGTGGGAATTCAAAGCCAACCTTGTTACATAGTGAGCCTGAGGTCAGCATGGACAACAGGAGACTTGACTAAAAAATGTATTTATGTTAACACCTCCACCCCCACCCCCCCACCCCCGCCTCCAGACAGAGTTTCTCTGTGTAACAGTCCTGGCTGTCCTGGAACTTGCTCTGTAGACCAGACTGGCCTCAAATTTAGAGATCCGCCTGCCTCTGCCTCCCTAGTGCTGGGATTAAAGGTGTTTGCCACCACCACCTGGCTTAATTTTTTTTTTTTTTTTTTTTTTTTTTTTTTTTTTTTGAGGTACAGAGACAAGGATAGCCTGTGAGCACACCCAGGATGCTCCCTGGGGTCCAGTGAGGACCAATAACTGATGCACCACATCTGTTCCACAGCCAAAAGCTGGGTGTTCAGGGCCAAGAACCAAGGGGCATGAGGAACCCCATGCTACTCTGGACCAATGCCGCCCACCCTCCCACGTGGCCACTCTGGACCCACCCTCCCAAGCAGCCCAGCTCATCTTTCTTCTGGAAAGGTGGTTTCCCACCTTGTGGATATGTAAACCCCGAGGGGAAGAAAGTAGAGGGCCCAACCTTCCACCTGGGAGCCGCGCGAAACACCAGGAACTTCTAGTGAGCAGAGCATCTGGCCCACGGTGGCGGGGAGGGCGCAGGAAAGGCTGCAGCACCCTTCTGCAAGGCCATGGCTCTCCACAGGGCACCTCAGTCTGAAGCCTCACCCCCGTGCCCAGGCGGATAATGAAGAGGGTTCTTACCGCCTTCTTGGTTTGTGTCTGTGTCCACTTCTGGTTCCATCTCGACCTCGACATTAGACTCCTGGAGGCGATTCCCTCCTCCCAATGTCAAACCATCCCAGGACCACGGAGACCAAGCACTGCGTCCTGAGCTGTCCTCTGCCTGAAGACCAGCCACAAGCCCTAGGCCACGCCCCCTGCCCTGCCCCAGCCTGTAGCCAGATTGAACTTTCTAGAATGTGAGCTTGGCCCTCCTTCCTTACGTCCCTGCTCCTGTCAGCACAATCCCACCCTCCTGAGGGACCGGCCCAGGGTGGCCTCAGCCTCCCCCCCCCCCCCCCCCCCCCCCCCCCCCCCCCGCCATGGTGGTCTGGAAGAAAATGGCCCCCAAAGGGAGCGGCACTATTAGGAGGTGTGGCCCTGGTAGAGGAAGTGTGTCACTGTGGGGGGGCTTTGAGGTCTCTTTTGTTCAAGCTTCCCTCCGTGTGACAGCCAGTCGACTTCCTGCTGCCTGCAAGATGTAGGACACTCAGTTGGTTCTCCAGCACCACATCTGCCTGCACACTGCCAGGCTCCCCGCTATGATGAAAATGGACTGAACCTCTGAAACTGTAAGCCGCCACCTCATTAATGCTTTCCTTTATAAGAGGTGCCGTGAAATGGATGGAACTAGAAAATATCATCCTGAGTGAGGTAACCCAAACCCAGAAGGACAAACATGGTATGTACTCACTCATAAGTGGATTCTAGATATAAAGCAAAGGACAATTAGACTGCAACCCACAGATCCAGGGAGGCTACCTAGCAGGGGGGACCCTAGGATGACTGTGGCTTACAATAAGTTTTGGGTTTACTCAATCACTGGGCAAGCCTCAGTGAAACATTTCACTATTAGGATAAGAATTCGTACTGTATCAAGCTGATAATAGAATAAATAAATAAATAAATAAATAAATAAATAAATAAATGAAAAAAAAAGGTTTGCCGTGGTCATGGTGTCTCTTCACTGCAATACAAACCCTAACTGAGACACCCAGGACAAGTCCAGGGCTCTGGGTTGGGCCTCAGGCTTGGCCATGCCCCCAACCCCCCCCCCAGCCTCCTCCTCCTTCCTCCTGAAGCCAGGCTGTACACAGGCCCAGTCTTCCTCCCACCCACCAGGCTGCTGTGAGACGGACACTGAAGTGGGGGGCTCAGAAGCATTGCCACCAACTCACATACAAACCGTCACGGCACCCAGCAGGACGGCGCCTTCTCCTCCCTCCCCTGCGAGCAAGTCCCCAACCTGCTGGCTCTTTCCTCCTCCACCAAGATGGGGCCCATCCCCAGCCACACCTCCATCCATCTCCTGCCGACTGCCTCCACACCACACAGAGGCCTTGGAAGCTCAGTGCATCCAATAACAGTTGTCTCCCGCCAGACACAGGTGGCCCTGGAGCCAGGCAGTGCCTGGCAGGCGGCACACACTAATGTCTGGTGTTCTCACCCCACAAGCCTCTTTCATTTCCTGTCATTCTCTGTGTCCCATCCCCCCCCCCCCCCCCCCCGGGGGCTCCTGCAGCCAGGGGACACCGGCCCAGGCACATAGGCCAGGCCATGTCCTCAGTGGCTCTCCCTGTCCCAGCTCAGGACCTGCCCACCCAGAGCAGCCTCCAGACATTGCTCTGTCTGGTCCAGCCACTCCACACATCTGCCATGCTCCTGCCCACAAAATCCCATGTCTTCTTGTGGCATCCCCTGCAGGCCTCTGCACGTGGGTGCAACCACTACCCACTAACATTAGTGACACACTTGCCAAATGCCTGAAATAACTCTGCAAGGAGGAACTGCCAGGATCAAGATGTGGCAGATGAGGAAGCGAACAGAGCATCCAGAGCCATAGTCCAAGTTCCTGAGGGACGCACCAGAACTAACCGCCTTCCCACCCAGTTTCCCAGAAACAGTCCAAATCCTGCAGCAAGTGAGGAGCTCAAATCTTTACATGAAAAGAAGAAGGAAGGAGAAGAAAGGAAGGGAGGAGGGAGGGAGAAGAAGAAAGAAGAGAAGGAGGAGCTGGAGAGATGTTTCAGTGGATAAGAGCACAGGCTGTTCTTCCAGAGGACCTGGGTTCAATTCCCAGCACACACACACACACACACACACACACACACACACACACACACACACACAGCAGCTCACAGCTGTCTGTAACTCCAGTTCCAGAGGACCCTACACTCTTACACAGACACACATGCTAACAAAACACCAATGCAAATAAAATAAATAAATAAATCATAAAAGAACAAGAGGAAGAAGGAGGAGGAAGGGGGGAGGGATCCTTGCAGGGCTGGGGTGCAGTTCAGAGGCGGAGTGTAGGACAAGCAGGGGGAGGCCCTGATTCACCCTTCGCCCCACAAAAAGCAGAGACATTCAGATCCATTGCCACAGGCTCCCCCTGCCCACTTTCCGGGAGCACAGCACCGGATGGACCTGGGATGGAGAGAGACGAGCATCAGGCAGGGGCTGGGGATGTGGCTGGGTCAGGACTGTGCTCCATGTGCACAAAGCCCTGAGCCCAGTTCCCAGCTCCACCTAACTGCCTGGAATCCCAGCACCTGGGAGGTCTGGGCAGGAGAACTGCTCAGGTAGCTTCTTGAGAGTAAAAGCAGTTGATTGGGGGAGGCAGGAAGATCCTGAGTCCAAGGCCATCCTGGGCTACATAGACAGACTCTATCTCAAAACAACAGGAGAGAGAGAGAGAGAGAGAGAGAGAGAGAGAGAGAGAGAGAGAGAGAGAGAGAGAGAGAGAGAGAAAGTGTATCTGGGTCCCTAAAATGATTCCTAAATTTCTTCTGAATCCAGGAAGGAACATCAACTCACAATGAGTTGTTGTGTTTGTCCCACATGGGTAATGCCTCTCTGGTCAGCGTGGACAAAACACTCATGGCGGTTAATGGGCTTGGAAGAGGAGGAGCTCAAGGTTCTAAGGATTCACGGCCCACTCCTGATGCCCCGTTCCTGGAGCCCGGCCTCCTGGAAGTGGCCCAGCGCTTCCCAAGAACGAGACCATTTCCAGCCGCTGGCCTGAGTGTCTAAAGCTGGAGTGCCGCCCTTCACGCATGTGGCTCATTCCCAGGGGCTCCTCCTAAGCCAGCGGCTTCCTGGGGTTCCAGGTGGCGGTGCTGATGTCAGAACTGGAGGCACAAAAGCCACCCCCAGCAAAAAGTCAAGGCTGACCGAGAGGGAGAGGCCACAGAAGAACAGGGAGAAGCTGACAACGAACCCGGGTCTCCTGGCACCCTTCCTCGGCCTGCTGGCTTGTCCCTGCCTGACTGGAACGAGGACACTTTGGCTGTTCCTTGCAGACAGGAGACACTACATTAATGCTGCATGAATGGTGGCTGACTCTGCCTATTCTTACCAGCCAGCCACTCTCTTCTTGCTGGGCGACAGACTGCCAGTTCTATCCCAGGCAGCCACGTGCCTCGGGGGAGAACTTCCTACCCCACTTCACCACCAAGAACAGCCAATGGCAGGCGCTAAAGTCAAAGGCACGCTGGAGAGCTCCTTAGGTGCCCGTGGGGTGGCTCTGTGGACTTCCTCCTGTCCAGACCGCCCCCAGCCCCCAAGCCCATGAGGGAGCCTTGGGGTTGGACTGCAGGGCAAGGAGACCAGACCTCACCCATCCACCAGATTTATTATTTTTCATGGGACGGATGTCCACTGGCTGAAGTCTCTGCCATTGCCAGCAAGTTCCAGGACAGCCAGGGCTACATGAAGAGACCTGTCTCAAAAACAAAGAAGCTCTGAATGAACTGAACCTGGTTTTCTCAGCCCCTCACGCTCTGCAGTACTTCCCATCTGTGTGTGAGGGGGCTGCTGGTGATCCCCACTTCCTGGGAACTGAGGAGGACGGAGGCCGGAAGGAAAGGAGGGAGGGAGGAGATGGGAGGGAGGGCAGGAAATTGAGAGCAAAGGACAGGGAGAGCCGGGGACAGCAGAGGCCATGGAACCCCCCCAACCCCGCCCCGGGTCAGGAGAGAAGGGAAAGGACATGCAGCCCCCACAGACGTCAGAGTCAACAGAGGATGCTCCGTGTGTTCTGGCCTTTGCCAGGATAGCATGCGCTTTACAGGTAAGCAGTCACAGCTCTGAGAAGTACCTCGTCCTCAGTCTTGGGGGTGGGGGTGGGATTGCTTCAAGTTTCCTTAAGAGATGAGACATCACTCCTCTTCCTTCCTTCCTTCCTTCCTTCCTTCCTTCCTTCCTTCCTTCCTTCCTCCCTCCCTCCTCCCTCCCTCCTCCCTCCTCCCTCCCTCTCTTCCTCTCTCCAAGTGCCTCTAAGGTGATAGCTGGAACCATGAAACCATTTTGGACCATGAGAAGCAAATAGCTACACCCTAAAAATGGTACAGCGGGGTGTGCATGACTTCCGGCTGCTCACTCCGCTGCCTGGGACCACAGAGCACCTCGCTCGCTCGCTCGCTCGCTGCCATTCCATCCATGGGTCCTGCAGGTCGCTTCACCTTTTCCTATCTTGAGCAGCAGATTCTGAGCCAGCGCCTCTCACCCACCCCGGGGTCCTGACCCAGCAGTGCCGTGAGCCGCTCTCCTACAAAAAGGGAAGCTAGACTCGGAAGACCGAGGAACCAGTGGTGACCCACAACCCACCACCCCTCAAGAGGTGGAGAAAAGAGGCTGACGAGGCCGGGGAGAGATCCTGCTGGGACCGCCATCTCGGCCTGTGACTGTGCTCCCAAGGCGCCCAAGGAAACGTCACCCTGAGGTTCAGCCTCCGACAGAAAACATGACAGATACATGGGTTGACACAGGCAAATGTACACACAGACGCATCCCACGGAACGACAGACCTGCACCCCCTGAGGGCTCAGCATTCTCTCCCTGGAGACAGCCAGCTCTGCTCAGGGAGGGACTGTGCCATGAGCACTTCAGGATCTGTGGCAATGGTACTTAGCACAGCACTGCACACACAGGTGCTTAATTCAGGCCCAACCCTGAGGGCGGTCGGGGAGAAGTACTGGGTCTCCACAGAGGCCATCTGTCCATGCCATCTCCGTGCTCCAGCTGACTCCCACAGTTCCAGCCCAGGGACGGAATCCTGCCATCGCCGACCATCACTCACGGCAATGCTGCCAGACAGGCCTCTCCGAGGACCTTTCAACGACTGAATCCTTTCCCCTGACAATCTCCAAAGGATTCAGATGCCGCTGAGGAGGAAGACATGGATGGGCCTGCTCAGCCCCGCTGAGGCCTGTCCACACTGCCCTTCGTCAGCTATTTGTGTCACTGAGGCAGAAACCGGAAGTGGGGGAGAAGGGCGGACCCAAACAGCAGGAGTCATGGAGGTTCCCCGCCAGGCCACACTGAAGCGCACAGGATTCTAGTCCCCGAGTACTTGGCATGCGGGCAGTTCAATTTGCTTGAAGTGTAAAAGCTGAGTGTGCCAGGAAAGGCAGACAGGCTGGAGCATGCAGGGTTTCTCACCAGGCCAAGGGTGTGGCCTCAGACTGTGGACTGAATGACTGGGAGGTGCCCCCCCCCAAGACTTTAGGTGTGTTTGTGTGTGTGTGTGTGTGTGTGACATTTTTTCTATGCCAGCACTTAGGAGGCAGAGGCAGGCAGATCTCTGTGAGTTCAAAGCCAGCCTGTTTACATAGTGAGTTCCAGGACAGCCAAGGTGACACTGAGAAACCCTGTCTCAAAACAAACAAAAACTAAAAGATATATAAATGTATTTTATTTATGGGATGAGTATGTGTACCTCTGGAAGCCACAAGAGGGAGCTGGAGGTGGTGTGAGCTGGAGTGAGAGGTGGTGTGAGCTGGAGTGAGAGACGGTGTGAGCCGGAGTGAGAGGTGGTGTGAGCCGGAGTGAGAGGTGGTGTGAGCTGGAGTGAGAGACGGTGTGAGCCGGAGTGAGAGACGGTGTGAGCCAGAGTGAGAGGTGGTGTGAGCCGGAGTGAGAGGTGGTGTGAGCCGGAGTGAGAGACGGTGTGAGCCGGAGTGAGAGGCGGTGTGAGCTGGGGTGAGAGGCGGTGTGAGCTGGGGTGAGAGGCGGTGTGAGCTGGGGTGAGAGGCGGTGTGAGCTGGAGTGAGAGGTGGTGTGAGCTGGGGACTGAACCGGGGTCCCGTGGGAGAGCATCGCCGGTCCTGCGCCCCGCAGAGAGAGGCTCTCTGTCACGTCCTCCGCTGAGTGCGGCTTCAGCACTGGAGCCGCCAGAGCCTTCCTGTACACTGACATGCTCAGGCATTCTGTCACAGTGACAGAGCGCTGATACAACCCCACCAGCAGCGAACACACTGCTCCTGAGGGACGCTTTCCCGGCCCAGCACCCCAGACCCCTTCCCGAAGATGAGCTCGGAAGCCAGGGTGCAAACCGCTGACGCACAAGCAAGAGCGCACACACCAGGCAGAGACAGACCCAGGACTGGCTGGAGAAGGGCATCAGACGGTACAAGAACCAACAGCACAGACAGACTGGACAGACGCACAGCCATGCCAGGGCCCACGACGGGCGGGCGGGGCTGCAGCTCAGTGGAGGGCGCCGGCTTAGCGTGCCCGCAGCCCAGGTTCCAGTCCCACCACAAAAGGAAAGAAAAGCTTCCTGAGCAGGAAGAGGCACACCAAATCCAGAGTGCGACACCAGAAAACAGAGACCAGCGTCCTGCGCCGTGTAAGAGGTTGACGGCCATTGTGCATTTCACATTTTCTGATTCTTTTCATTTTTTGACACAGGGTCTCACGTAGTCCAGGCTGCCCTCAAGCCTGATATGTAGCTGAGGATAGCCCTGGACTGATTCTCCTTCCACCTCCCCAAGTGCTCTGATTTCCGCAGACACTCGTGTCTAGTTAGCGTAACGGTCAACCTGACACAGCCTAGAGTCACCTGAGAGGACAGACTTGACTGAGGAACTGCCGAGATCAGATGAGACTGTCTTGATCGATGATTGATGAGTCAGAGCCCCAGCCCACTGTGGGCAATGCCAACCCCAGGCATGTGGGCCTGGGCTGCAGCAGAAAGCTGGCTGAATAGGAGCCACAGAACCAGGCAGCTGTATTCCTCTGTGGTTCCTGCCTCGACTGCCCTCGATGACAGATGTGACCTGGGAGCAGAGGCCACACAGGCCCTCCCTCCCTTAAGCTGCTTTGGTCATGAGAAACTAGGAGAACATGCCCACAAGAGGATCACGGTGTAGATAAGAATCTAAGTTTTCGTTCTTTCAAAACAAAACAATCCCAAATGCAGGCCAACCCCGGCCCCAGGACTCACCAGGACACAGCAGACAGCTGTATTTCACACATCTGCCTTGCCCTAAGCCCTGCCCCTGCCAGGAGACAGGAATGTGAGGGAGTTCTGGGCACAGGGGAGGAGCAGAGCTTTGCACCCACACAGCCAGGGAGTCAGACTCAGCAGTGGTACAGGCCCTGCATGGCATCGCCACCTGCCAGCTGGCCACCTCCACTGGCGGAATCAAGCTTCGACATAAATGACCGCTACCCGGACCTCGGCGCAGTAGGTACAATGGTGGCCTAAGACAAGCCCCACAGGAGTAAGTACCAAGGCTGCAGGATTTGGGGTGGGGTCACGATGTCACCGAAAAGGAAAGAGAAAGAAAGTGGACTTTGCCAGAGTCCCCAGGACATAAGTCCTGGCCCTATGAGTCCTGTCCTACAGCTGTGTGCCTAGTGGCTGGGAGCCACGCACTCTCCATAGCTGACTGTCCTTAAGGCCTCACACGCGGCTCTCCACACAGCGGGAAGAGGTGACTGGTCTATGGATGTGCTTCTCTTTTACTCTCTCCACCATCCTAGAAGCTGCTGCCAGGGTTCGAGTGATCTTCACTCTGAAATGCAATCACCAAGGCAACAGGGTCAGGAAGTATGGTGGTCTCTGGGAGGTGGCGAGGTCAGAAGACCTTCTGACTGGGTGCTCTTCCAAAATAGTTAGAAGGGCCAGGCACGGCAGTGCATCCCTCTAATCCTGGATGTGCTGAGGCAGGTGGATCATAAGTTATAGACCAGTCTGGGAAACACAGTCAGAAGTCAGAAAACAAGGCTGGGCATGGTGGGGGATCTCTGTGAGTTTGAGGCTAGCCTGGTCTACAGAGTGAGTTCCAGGACAGCCAGGGCTACACAAAGAAACCCTGTCTTCAAAAACCAAAAACTGATAAAAGAAAGAAAGAAAGAAAGGAAGGAAGGAAGGAAGGAAGGAAGGAAGGAAGGAAGGAAGGAAGGAAGGAAGGAAAGAGAAAAAGATGGAAAGGAGTCTATAGAAGCATCAAGGAATGCCTGTGATCTTAGAAAAACTGGAGCAGGAAGCAGACCTGAAGGCCGAGCACACAGTAGGCAGGGAGACACAGGGAGAGACCGGCTGGGGTGAAAAGTCTGGTATGGAGAGAAGGGGAGGTCCCGGCCATGGGGAACGTGGTAAACAGGAAGAGAGCGGTGAGAAAGCAGAGAAAGAGCAAGGTGGAGGACATTCACAGTCAGCAGGAAAGGGGGAATCAGGCACAGGCAGGAAGGAAGGGAAACTGAGGCCCAGGAGAGCAGAGTCATTTATCCCCAGGAGGGTGAGTTTGAATCAGAAGGTTCTAGACGCTGGGCAGCTGCTGAAATAACAGGGCTCTCTTGAGGGACACCAACGCAGCAGAGACTCTGAGATGCCAAGAAAAGCTAGGGTAGTCAGGTGTGGTGGGTGTTGTGAGTCTTTAAACCTAGTACAAGGGAGGCAGAAGCAAGAGATCTGTGAGTTCAAGGACAGCCAGGGCTACACAGAGAGACCCTGTCTCAAAATGAAACAAAATAAAACAAAACAAACAAAAAAGGAAGACAGAAAGCAAAGCAAAGCTAGGATCATCCCTGATCCAGGCGTCATTCGGGGCATCCCTGATCCAGGCGTCATCCAGGGCATCCCTGATCCAGGCATCATCATCTGGGGCATCCCTGATCCAGGCATCATCATCTGGGGCATCCCTGATCCAGGCGTCATCTGGGGCATCCCTGATCCAGGTATCATCCGGGGCATTCCTGATCCAGGCATCATCCGGGGCATCCCTGATACAGGCGTCATCCGGGGCATCCCTGATCCAGGCATCATCATCTGGGGCATCCCTGATCCAGGCATCATCATCTGGGGCATCCCTGATCCAGGCATCATCATCTGGGGCATCCCTGATCCAGGTATCATCCGGGGCATTCCTGATCCAGGCATCATCCGGGGCATTCCTGACACAGGCATCATCCGGGGCATTCCTGATACAGGTGTCGGGGCATCCCTAATCCAGGCACCTGGGGAGTTGTAGGGCAGCATCCTCAGAGGGACTGGAGCTAGCGCGGGAGGCTTAAGGCAAACCACAAAGGAACTGAGGCAGAAAACAGGGGAGCTGAACAAAGGTGACAAGATGACCTGGAGGCTGCCCAGGGAGGAGGTGGCGGGCTCTAGGGCCTTAGCTGACCCTCCAAGAGCCGGTCCCAAGAGCAGCCTCAGTCCTGGGCTCCTCAGTCCCCCAGTGCACACCCCAAGTGTGAGAGACCCCAAGTGGTGAGCATATCTGGAGTGGCTGCTGAGACTCTCTGGGACTCTTGATAGCTACCCAGCAACTTCTCCTAGACAGGAAGTGTGGAGAGAAGCAGGGCCCCCCTGCTGGGGTGACTCAGGAGCATGCACAGCGGTGTGGGGGTGGGGGTCCACCTCCCTGACGGGCAGCCGTGGAGATTGCATCAGACTTCCTGGAAGCGTTCCTCACTGCTATTTCTGAAGGCACACAACTTCAGAGTGACATCTCCGCGTGACTTCAGACAGCCACATCCGGAGTCAACATCTCTTACACATGCATTACCCATCCGATGCCACTCCCTCATCAGAGCACGCCCACGTGTGACACTGGACATGAAGAGAGGGCATCCTAAAGGCAACATGAAGTTATGTAATCCCAGGGGGCCAGACAGACCTTACGGGGTCCATAGGAAAGAACACAAGCATCAATCTCTAAATGAAATAGTTGTAATAGCAGGTCAGAAGGTGTCGTAATCCAAACAACCACAGGACTTCTTATGAACTCATCTAGACTCAAAGGGCGGAGAGCTAGGAACTCTTTGGGTAAAGAGGCTTGCTGCCAAGCAATAAACCCGAGTTTGATCCCCAAGACCCACATGGGAGAATGAGGAACTGATTCCTATCGGTTGTCCTCTGACCCCCACACGTGTGCTGTGACATGCATGTGTGAGTGTACACACACACACACTAAATAAAATGTAATAATTTTTTTAAAAACTTGTCAATGACAGCCAGATATGGTGGCGCACACCTTTAATCCCACCACTCAACAGGCAGAGGCAGGCAGATCTCTGTGAGTTTGAGGCCAGCCTGGTCTACAGAGCGAGTTCCAGGACAGCTAGGGCTAAACAGTGAGACACTATCTCAAAACAAAAACAGAAACAAAAACATATTAATATCAAGATTTCTGTCCCCCCTCCTCCACAAAGTTGCAGACCTACCCAGGCATGCTGGCACACAATTGTCATCCCAACACTCAGGAGGTGGAGGCAGCCTGACTATCAGAAAGTCACCCTCAGCCACACAGAAAATTTGAGGCCAGCCTGAGACACACAAGAACCCCACACAAAAAAAAAATCTAAACTGTGCACCTGATAAAAATAAGCCAACAAGGGGAAGGCAATGATAAGGAGCTAGGCCAGCGGGGGTGGGGTGGGGTGGGGGAGGAGGGGAGGAGCTAACCTGGGGGGGAGGTGAGGAGGTAACCTGGGGGTGAGGAGGGGAGGAGCTAACCTGGGGGGGAGGACGGTGAGGAGCTAACCTGGGGGAAGGACGGTGAGGAGCTAACCTGGGGGTGAGGAGGGGAGGAGCTAACCTGGGGGAGGAGGTGAGGAGCTAACCTGGGGGGAGGAGGTGAGGAGCTAACCTGGGGGTGAGGAGGTGAGGAGCTAACCTGGGGGGGAGGTGAGGAGCTAACCTGGCGGGGAGGACAGTGAGGAGCTAACCTGGGGGGGAGGACGGTGAGGAGCTAACCTGGGGGGGAGGACGGTGAGGAGCTAACCTGGGGGGGAGGACAGTGAGGATCTAACCTGGGGGGAGGACGGTGAGGATCTAACCTGGGGAGGAGGAGGGGAGGAGCTAACCTGGGGGGGAGGAGGGGAGGATCTAACCTGGGGGGGAGGAGGGGAGGAGCTAACCTGGGGGGGAGGAGGGGAGGAGCTAACCTGGGGTGGAGGACGGTGACAGCGCCACTCTAGGGAGCTACCTTCCAGACAAGAGGACTCCTGAGTGGGAACTCACAGCAGCCCCCGCCAGATGGCCTGCCTGCCATACATGAGCAGTGCAGCACAGCCCTGATCTCTCCTCAGCCCTCAGCTACGTGGGACCCAAGGGCAGCCTTGGTCGCCGCTTCGGTTCTCAAGTGCACACCACACACACTGTGTCAAAGATAGTGTGAGCATGCTCAGAAGGGGCTGCTGAGACGCTGGAACCCCGTCCCACATCCCCAATAAGCTCTGTGGTGGCTTTCAGTGAGCTTGTGGTGGGATTTCCCAGACAAAGAGCATAGAATTTTCCCCCAACTGATAAACCCATGATACAGTTTAATCTACAAATTGGGAGCAGATGCACCCTTGGGCTGCACAGACACTCCAGTATGAACAGTACGAAGACGAGCATGGCTCCCGCCCAGGACAGCAGGCAAGTTCATGAAGTGGTGCAGGTTTTCACGGATTTTGCACAATCATGAAGAAAAATGATGAAACCGTGACATTTGCAAACAAATGGACAAAACTGGAAATCATTATGTTAAATGAAGTAAGCCAGACTGAGACAGGCACTAAGGAGTCAGGTGTGGTGGAAGCAGGAAGATCAGGAGTTCAACGTCACCCTCTGCTGCAGCGCGTTTGAGGGGCCAAGGCTACGCACAGTTCTTACAAAACTACTTACAACTGCAGGTTTTCTCTAGTGTGCAGAGTCCAGATTTCAGTGTGTGTGTGTGTGTGTGTGTGTGTGTGTGCAGTGGAAGTATAAACCAGGCTGTGATCAGGAAGAAAGTGATCTAAAGGGGGGAGGGGGAGACATGAGCACAGAAAGGAGGACTCTGTGGGGAGGATGGAGAGTGGGGAGGAGGACTCTATGGGGAGGATGGAGAGTGGGGAGAACTGTGAGGAGGATGGAGAGTGGGGAGGAGGACTGTGGGGAGGATGGAGAGTGGGGAGAACTGTGGGGAGGATTGAGAGTGGGGAGGAGGACTCTGGGGAGGATGGAGAGTGGGGAGGAGGACTCTATGGGGAGGATTGAGAGTGGGGAGGAGGACTCTGGGGAGGATGGAAAGTGGGGAGGAGGACTCTATGGGGAGGATGGAGAGTGGGGAGGAGGACTCTGGGGAGGATGGAGAGTGAGGAGGAGAACTCTGTGGGGAGGATGGAGAGTGGGGAGGAGGACTCTGTGGGGAGGATGAGGAGTGGGGAGGAGGACTCTGGGGAGGATGGTGAGTGGGGAGGAGACCTCTGTAGGGAGGATGGAGAGTGGGGAGGAGGTGAATAAGAACAAATCAGACTGTCCCAAACTTATAAAGATGTCATAATTAAACCCATTATTTTTTCCATTTTCTTAAACAATACACCAGGCACAGAGATAAATTAACAATGGTAATTCATGATGAAATGGGATAGTTAGCACAATAATGCAATAAAATAACACTTATTCTGGGGACAGTCCGTTCAATTCTTTTGTAGCATGGAGAATGAAACTGTCGACAAAGGGAGCCTGTAAAAGCAGAAAGTGAGAAACAGCTTGAGCATGCATCAGCAGGACCGCTCAGGGAAGACCAAGCACTCTCCTGAAGACAGGCACTACTCTGTGGCTAGAACCGTTCTTGGGGCTGCTGAGGAATCTTCCAAGGACTCCAGTTCAGTTCCTGGCACCCACATCAGGAGGCTCACAGACCACCCGAAACTCCAGCCCCAGGGGATCCAGAGGCCTCTTCTGGCCTCTGAGGGCACACACACACACACACACACACACACACACACACACACACTCACTCTTTAACAATTTTTTGAAGGGTAGGGGTCTCATGTAGCCCAGGCTGACCTTCAACTCTCGATTCTCCTGTCTCCGCCTTCCAGTGCTGGGATTATAGGCATCATCACCACAACCAGCAGTGTATAAAAAACAAAACAATAAAACCTAAAATATTCTTGGGCTAGAGAGCTGGCTCAGTGGTTAAGTGTACTGCTCTCTCCCAGCACCTACATCCAGTGGCTCAATCATCAATAACTCCAGCTCCATGAGGTCCAATGCCCTCTTCTGGCTTCTGAGGGCACTGCACTCACACACCACGTATAATTTAAAAAATACATTTTTAACAGCTACACTCACATTGCTGGTAACGTATCCATTTGATGAAGCTTTCAAAACAGTGTCCCATTTCTGGGCAGTGAAAGGAGCCAGACTTTTTCAGAAGATCACATACTAGTAATTCCATTTACAGGAACTGTCCAGGAGAGGCAAATCCCAGGGGACAGAGCAGCTTGGCAGTTGTTTGGGGCTGGGACAGGAAAGACCCAGTCAGTGCAGACAGAGACTTCTGTTTGGAGCAATGAAAGTGTTCTCAAAGTAGGTGGCCAGCTGTGTAAATACAAGGCCACTAAACTACATACTGTATACCGTGAACTCTGTGAATTACATCTCATAAAGCTAAGTGGGGTGTGGCTGAACACACCTGAAATCCTAACACTTGGGGAACTGAAGCAGAAGGGTCTCAAGTTCAAGGCCACATAACAAGACTGCCACAAACAAACAAACAAAACAAAACAAAACAACAGCAACAACAAAAACCCAGCATCACAATGTAGTTTCAATATGCTTTTCAAAAGGGGGGAGGGTCTTGGTGTGTGTAGCTGGGGTGTTAGCTCATGGCACTGGGGAGGCAGAGGCTAGCCTGAACTACACAGTGAACTAGAGGCTAGCTAGAGCTACATAGCAGTATTTTCTCTCAAAAAAAAAAAAAAGATGAAAAGATAAATGGTTGTGTTCATATGGGGGGTTATGTTCATATGATAGCATATGTTCATATGATGTCACAGAGATATCAATGAGATAACACAAAGAGTAGCCACTGAAACAGTAAACCAGGGTGATGTCTGAGAAGGTTCTAGGTAATTTAAAATTCTCCTTTACATTTCTTAGTGTTTTCCCTCCAAGGGAATCAGGTCATTTCCTGAGGGAATCGGGCCTCTTTCTGAGATGCCTGAGACCGTGGGAGGAGTCACTAACCACACGCCAGTGTACCCACAAATCACTGAGGGGCTTCACACCACAGACTGCTGTGCCGCAGCCATGGAAGTTCTAATTCTGTGGGCTGAGGAAAGAAAGACTCGGGGAGTTAGCTTTTCCGAAACTCCCTGGAAAGCCAGACAGCCAGCCATGTGTGGGAAACATTCGGTCAGGCACCATGTGGCACAGCTGAAGGCTGGCCAACTTGCACATCTGCCTGCAATGCAGTACAGTGGGGGGGGGGGGGGTCCCCCACCCAGCCAGCACTGCAGAAGGGGTCTCATGCAGTGGGGGGGTCCCCCACCCAGCCAGCACTGCAGAAGGGGTCTCATGCAGTGGGGGGGTCCCCCACCCAGCCAGCACTGCAGAAGGGGTCTCATGCAGTGGGGGGGTCCCCCACCCAGCCAGCACTGCAGAAGGGGTCTCATGCAGTGGGGGGGGGGTCCCACCCAGCCAGCACTGCAGAAGGGGATCTCCGCAGGGAAATTCCATGGTGTCTGATGCCTGGAGGCAGCTGGCAGATCCCGAGGGCACAACCCATCTTGGAAGGATCTCGACGCTAACAGGCGAATGGGACTGGCGCAATTCCCACTCAGCGGGTAAGAGGGTAAGAGGGAAAACCGGCCACACAGGAGCCAACACACTCTGCAGCTCCCTAAGAATCAGAAAGGGACTCAGCATGGTACACAATGTTGTGGCAGAGTCTCCAGGCTCTGGGTTCAAATCCCAGCTCTCCATTGCTGGTGCTGAAGACAACGTGCCCTTTGCCACTCTTCTCGTGGCGAGGTAGAGCCTGCTGCCATCCTGGAACAGGGACTAGCCTGCTGAGGTAAAGACTCTCACTGAGCCCAGGCCTCCCACATGACATCCAGCTGTCAGGGTGGCCACCAGAAAGGAGTGGAAATCGTGCCAAGAGACCACCTTGGTCATTACACCCTGGCTTGGCAAGCTCAGGGGGCAGAACCAGTAGCCAGGCCCAGGCAAACCCCAGGGTCAGGAGACAAGATAAATGGCGTGGACAGTATTTGGTAATGGAGTTGCAATAGGTGGTGGAGACTGTAGTGGGTAGCCATTCCAGCTTGGATCTAGAAGTTCCAACCCCCATTGAGACTCTGGCAACTGTCACGCCTATGAGGCGGGGTGAGGGGAGGCGCCTGGGGACCCGAGAGCTGGATGGGCCAGCGCTCTCTCGGTGCCGGGACGCTGAACGGTGAAGCTGGACTGTGCAGAGCTCCGGAGAACACCGCTGGACTGCGTAACACCTTCCCCAGACCCTGCGACCTACCCATTACTTAATTTGTGAGTTACGCCATTAAATAAATATCCTTTTAACTACGAGGAGTGGCCAAAATAATTTCTCCAATATCTGGCGCCCAATGTGGGGAACACTAACTCTGACGGGCATCTGTGCGACTGGACAGGCTGATTCTGGCTGTGGGGGAGGACTCGGTGAACAAGCACCCCGTTCCTGATGACTCACCTGCCCCGCCACACCAGTGTCCCTTGCCTCTCTTCTCTAGTGCCGTCATCTTTGCTGTAGGGACCTCTAAGTCAGCCTCCCCCATCTCCCTCCAGCATCAAGAGAAGGACCGGGACCTACGCCATGGCCTTCAAAGCCAGGCAGACTCCACTCTCTGCAACCGACTGGCTGTGTGAGCACACACAGGTGTCCTCGTGTCTCTGAAGCCGTTTCTGGGCTGCAGACTGTCAACAGGTAAGACCTCTGTGGTTGCTTCAAAGAGAGGAGACAGAGCTGAGGTCAGTACTAGAGGGAACTCAGCAGTCAATCCTGGCCAGAAGCTGGTCAGCCCAGCCACTGGGGTTCCCCACGAGGTCTCTGGCTGGAATTCTCCACTTGGACACCCCAGCACAAAGCCAGCAATGTCCAGGCCTAGGTGACATCATATTAGTTTCCAACGATGGCTCCATCCTGCAGCCCAGAGCAGCTCTGGCCCATACCATCCACACTGAAACCTGGCCATGGTGCCAATCTCCAAAAGTGGCCGGTGGGGACTAGAGAGATGGCTCAGCAGTTAAGAGCTCTGGCTGAGAACAGAGTGGCGATCAGGCTGGGATGCAGCTCAGTGCTTGGCCCGGCGTGCACGTAGCCCTGGGTTGGATCCCAGCACTACGTAAACAGGACGCGGTGATGCAGGTCTGTGATCCAAGTGCTCAGACAGTAGAGGCAGGAAACTGGAGTTCACTCCCATCAGCTACACACTGCGTTTGAGGCCAGCCCGGAATACCAGAGACACTGTCTCCCCTCCCCGCAGAGGGTAAAGTGGGTAAAGATGCCTGCCACCAAGTGTGACAAACTAAGTTTGAATTTGATCCCGGGGACCACCCACATGGAAGGAGAGAACTGAGGCCCGCACATTGTCCTCTGGCCTCCACACGGTGCTGTGGCATGCTTGTGTGTGTGTGCACAAACACATACCACACATACAAATAAATATAATTTACAAGTCTAGGGAGTAGAAATCGGTGTTGGAGGGAGTGCTTGGTGATGAACAGCGCTGGCCGCTCTTCCAGAGGACCTGGGTTTGGTTTCCAGCACTCACATGGCGGCTCACAACCATCTGTAACTCCAGTTCCAGGGGATCCGACATCCACCTTCTTCCGCTCACCATGGGTACCAGGCATGCACAAGGCGCACAGGCGTACACATAGGCAAAACACTCACACACCTCACACACGTAAGTTTTTATGTTTCAGTAGAGACTCCTGCACATCCACACAGGCAAAGCAGGACAGGGCGCTTACAGAGGATGAGGTCGCTGTGGGAAGGAGTGAGGAAAGAGATGCTGTCTGGTCTGCGAGGGTGGCTGAGACATTCTAAGTGGGCAACAGCAGGCCAGGGAGCACAGTGGCAGCCAGCCACCCCAGAAGCACTGACGTCAGAGCTGGGTTAGACGGGTGTGTATGTGTGTGTGTGTGTGTGTGTGTGTGTGTGTGTGTGTGTGTGTGTGTGCACTTCAATCCCAGCACTAGGAAGGCAGAGCCAAGTGGATCTCTGTGAGTGTGAGGCCAGCCTGGTCTACAGAGTGAGTTCTGACCCTGGAGGGGCTACATAATGAGACCCTGTCCCAAAGTAAATAATAAGTAAAAATTTTACACGTGAAGCTCAGGGCTGGAGAGACGTCTCAGCAGTTCAGAGCACTTGCTCTTGCAGAGGACCCAGGTTCAGTTTCCAGCACCCACACGGTGGCTCTCAAACATCATAATTCCAATTCTGGGGGATCTAGTGCCTTCCACTGGCATCCCTGGGCACCAGGGATACAGGTGGTACACATGCACATATGTAGGCAAAACATTCATACACACAGAATAAACATAAATAATGCTATAGGAAGTTCAGACACATGCTACACACAACATAGATGAACCTTGAAGGTGCTGTGCTAAGTGAACGAGCCACTCAGAAAACCATGTCTGGGTGTGGGGCACACTTGTGATTTCAGTACCGGGAGGCAGAGGCAGGAGCGTGAAAGCTCACAGCCAACCTGGGTACACAGCACAACCCTGTTTCAAAACAGGAGGATCAAATAGATGGGCCTGGGGGGTGGGTCAGTAGTTAACAGCAAGTACTGCTCTTCCAGAAGACCCAAGTTCAATTCCCAGCACCCACATCAGGTGGCTCACAACCTCCCAGGGGATCTGACTCCTCTGGCCTCTTGGGCACCTACACTCCTGTCCACATACCTATATACAGACACACACACACACACACACACACACACACACACATATACACACACAGACAGACATACACAGACAGACACACACACACACAAACACACAGACACACAGACACACACACATACACACACACACAGACACACACACATACACACACACAGACACACACACAGACAGACACACACACAGACACACACACAGACACACACACACACAGACACACACACACAGAGACACACACACACACACAGACACACACACACACAGAGACACACACACACACACACACACACACACACACACACACACACACACAGATAATAATAATAGAGGTGAGAAGGAAGGAGAGGGAAACACTTCATAATTCCAGTCCTGTGCAACACTGTGAGTGACTTACAGGACAGGGAAGAAGGGTGGACTCTGGGGCAGACGGGGTGGGGGAGGGGGAAATGGGAGTTAATATTTAATGTATAGGATTTCGTTTTCGGAATTATAAAAGTTCTGGAGGTGGAAGGTGGGGATGATGACGGAAACTGTGAGTACAGTTCAAGCTACTTAGAAACGGTCAGGACGGTAAACTGTACGGCGCACATATCCACACAGAAGCCCACACAGGGATGCTCATGGCAGTGAGGGAGGGGGAGGAAGAAAATGAAGAGAGGGATAAGGAGGGAGAAACACCCCAAATGTCCATCGCTGGATGACTAGATAAACAGATGTGATTTACACACACAAGGGAATGAGATAAACAGATGTGATTTACACACACACGAGGGAATGTTAGCTGACCCTGAAAAAGGACTGACGTCTGGCGGGACGTGTGGCTCCATTAGCAGAGCGCTTGCTCAGCACATGCAAAGTCCTGGTTTGCTCCAAGCACACATAAAGCAAAGCCTGGCACATACAGCTCACCGTGAAACCCCGCGCTGGAGGCAGAGGTGAGAAGGTCGGAAGGTGAAGGTCAACCTTGGCCTCGTAAGGAGTCTCAAGACATTCCGGATGACAAGAGGACTTGTTTTCAAAATCAGAGGTGGAGGGGCAGTAAGGGAGGGTACCAACACATAGTTGGGCAGCGTGGGTAAACTGGAAACGTGATGTAGGGAGACGGCTCAGTGGCCAAAAGCAATCGTAAGCCTGATGACCTGAGTCCCGTCTCGGAACCTACATAAAAAGGCAAATGGGATGAGGTCCTGTGCTCCCAGAAACCCCGAGAGAGGGGAGGCAGACACAGGAGAACCAGCCGCAAGCTCATGGGCCAGCTAGCCCAGAGCACACAGTGTGACAGAACAAAAGAGAACCTGCCTCAAACAAGGTGGAAGGGCAGAGCCTGCAAAGTTGACCTCTGACCTCCGCACACGCATGAGCCCACACTCAAGTACACATAGTTCTTCCAAAGAAGCCAGACGTGAGTGGTCATGTGTTGTACGGCTCTCACATGAATAAACAGAACAGAGACAGACCTAGGAGGGAGGGTGAGACCGGTGACTGCTGGGGCGGCAGGGGGGGGGGGGCGGGCTGGGACTCACCGCTCAGAGGTGTGGGTCTGTTTTGGGGATGAGGCAGATGTTGTACAGTTAGATGGTGGAGTTTTTCATTATTCTAAATGCTAAAATTCTCAATTCTAATTGCAAAAAATGTCAACAGAATAGGCTGGGTGTGGTGGAGGCACTGGGTTGATCTGGTGGGCAGGATCAGGAGTTCAAGGTCATCCTCGCTTACAGTCAGTTGTAGGCCAGCCTGGGCTACCTGGGACCCAGGACTGAAATAAGTAAGACTCTAAGCCAGTTCACAGTGTGCCCTGTGGTGGGGCACCCCCCAGGCCCTGCCGGCGAGCCTGCTTGCTGCCTCCATCTTCGTCCCCTGCCCTTTCTAGCTGCCCATCTACCCTCCTCCTCCTCCCCTTTGGCCCAGTCCTGGACTAAACCAGATCCACCTTTTCCTGGCAGAACAACACCTACTCAGACCTGCCAGCGACCATCTGGAAGCCAAGATGCCAGCCCCCGAAGTCACCCCAGCCTGAGCTGCCCAATGACCAGAGCTGTGGTCACAACTATGTGTCAGCTGAGGGTCCGGTTTCACATGGGAACTTAATTATAGCTCTGGAGGGGAGGGGGGGAGGGGCAGTGTGGGCTTGCAGGGGACGAACAGGAAGCCGGTGCTCTGGGCCCCGGCATGTATGAAGGCTCACAGGAACACAGCTCATGCTAAGTGGACTCCGGGCCCAAACTGTGCACAGGCCACCATGGCACCCGGAAAACCTGACACACAGTTTTCACACTGCTGCTTGCTGGAGACCTCGTTCATCCGGTAGGCAGAGCTGCTCCCCGGGAAATGCCATCCTCAGCCCTCTCCCTGACTTCGAGTTTTTCATGGGCTGGAATCTGAGCTGTGGATCTAAGGGGCTGACCGTCCCACACCTGACTACACTCAGATCCCTGCCCACTGGCCGGGGAGGTGCCAAGGAGGAGCGAGGACACCTACCACACAGGCGTCGGCTGCTGTCCTGGACTTGATCACACCACGGGCCTGGGCACTGCCAGGTGGAGAAATGAAGAGAGATGAAGAGAGAACCTCCATGGAGGCCCATGGCAGAGAGGATGCCCATGGCAGCAGATCTCCCTGTCTGTCTCCGAGGTCCCCGCTCTCCAGGCCTCTTCCTGCTCAGCCTACTTAGAGTCTCAGCAAGAAGTCCCTGCAACGTCACTGTCTCGACCCGCTGCCCAGTGCCCTCTGCCTCAGAGCGAGCCAGGGACCAGGCCCTGGTCCCTCGCTGTTCCACACCTACACCCCAGCCAGGTCCCCACCTTCCCATCTCATAAGCCCCAGATTCCTCCCTCAAAGCTGTGAGAGGACATCTTCAGAACAAATGAGGCCGACTTTTCTAGATGTGTATGGAGAGAGGAAATGAGTTGGGATGACGGTTAAGAGACGGCAAAGGTTAGGAGGTCTCCGGGAGTTACAGGCCAGCCTGGTCTACTAGTGAATTGTGGGGCAGTTACAGCCCACAGTGAGACTTGGTCTCAAAACAAAACAAAACAAAACAAAACAAAAAAGCCAGGTGGTGGCGCACGCCTTTAATCCCAGCACTCCAGAGGCAGACGATCTCTGAGGTTGAGGACAGCCTGGTCTGCAGAGTGAGTTCCAGGACAGACAGAGAAACCCTGTCTCGAAAGACCAAAAATAAGTAAATAAATAAATACATAAATACAATAAAAAATAAAAATAAAAGGGCGGGAGCCAGCCATCACCTTTAAGCAGCAACAGAGAGGAACAGCCTGGTATCTCCTCTCAGGGCCTGGCTAGGCCAACCTCCTCCCCACAGAGAGAGAAATCCTCTCTATAGGTGCTTGGCCTCCAAGAGTAACAACCTGCCTGCTACTGTCTGAGTCCGAAAAGCTGACAACCAGGAAACCCTGTGGCGTTCCCTCATAGGAGGGGGTGGAGAGGGTCACTAGCCCTCCCCGGAGATTCTGCCCTTCTGTGTTCTGCCCACCTGCCGGCTGCACCCTACAGAAGCAGGAACTCTATGGGGCAGCTGTGGAGGTCCCCCATGCTGAGTGGGGGTCCTTCTCAGCAGTACAGTTCTTGGGGGTCACTCGCTGGTTCACTGGGTTGAACGTGGAACAATCATCCAGAGGAGACAGCCGTCTGCTCCTCTCTCCTCAGGAAAAGTTACTGCAGCAGGGAGGGCATCACCACCCCACAGCTAGCCAGGCCAAACTGAACGCTAACAGCTGCAATCTGGCAGAACAAGGAGCTGCCGAGGGAAGGAAGGACATTTCCTTCCGAGCCCCAGTCAGCAGCCCTAATAAAGACACTGCTTCATTAAAAGAAACAAAACCCTGTAAGTAGACAGGGGTAAGTAAGGCTTGGGAAGACGGAGGGGCAGCGAGAGCGGACAAGGACGGGAAATGAGAGTGGATAGGCTCAGAAGGCGTTATATACAATGTAAGAAAACGCCACGGTGGAACCCATCATTATACGTAACTGTCATATGCTAATAAAACATAAACAGAATAACCGGGCTCACACAATCTGAGAAGACCGGAAGCCGAGACTGACTACAGCGCCTGCGTGATTGGACATGGAACTGATTTTCTTCGTGTTTCTCCTTTTCTTTTTTGTTGTTGTTATTGTTTTTGTTTGTTTGTTTGGAGACAGTTTCTGTGTGTAGTCCTGGCTGTCCTGGAACCCAAAATGAGGACCTAGCCAGCCTTGAATTTACAGATCTACCTGCCTCTGCCTGCCGAGTGCTGGGATTAAAGGCATAAAATATTTTAAAAATAAAAATGTAAAGACCTACAGAAATTTATCTCAACTTCATACCCTAAAAACGACAGTCTCCCAAGTTCCACAGACCCAGCCTCAGGCTGACCACGGAGGTCACTGCTCAGCTGCAGCGAGATGCAGTGCTAAAATTCTGTTCAGTCCTCAGATTCACGTGCAGTGCAGGGCACTGCAGTGAGGGACAGCCCTTCCACTAAGCTAGGGAGCCCTCGGGGAACAGGGTGGGCAGCTGCCAACCCACACAAGGCCACTCGGTTAGAATGGCCAGGACTGGACCTCAGCTCCCGCAGTCTGCTCCCAACCACCACTCCGTGTTTCCTCGGAGTTCTCAGAGTGAGCGTGAGTAACCGGGGCCGCTGGTAGCTTCCTGCTCGCTCCAGGGAAAGCTCGATTCTGTTTAGATTCCACAGAAACCACAAGCCGCCCCCTGCCCCTCCAGCCTCCGGCCACCAGCTCTGCAGGGTCCCTGGGGTCTGCAGCGGACAGGCTGCGCACAGTTCCCAGAGACCAGCCAGCGCCACCGCCACGCCTGCGTCCCACTCTGGACCGGAAATGGGAACAGAAACAGAAGGAGCCTCTGAAATAAGCCAGGTGGACCGGCGAGATGCTCAGCAGGTAAAGGCGCCTGCCACCAAGCCGACTACCTGAGTATAATCCTCGGGATCCACCCAGTAGGGGAGGATCCACTCCTGCAAGCTGCCCTCTGACATCCACAAGGGCGCTGGAGCATGAGCCCCCTGCCCCAGGAAATAATATAAAAACTTTAAAAGTTTTAGAAGAAATAGGAAAGGGTGTCTGAAACAAACTGGAGGGATGGGCATGTGCAACCAGGCCTGACATCCCAACTTAGATCCCTGGGTTCCACAAGGTGGAAGCTGAGAACTGACTCCACACGGTAAGCCAGGGTGCGCATGAGGGTCAAGGAAGAAGAAAACACGATACTGTGGCTTGTGTGAGTCAGGCTGCGACTCTAGGGAGGGTCCATGTCTTGGAGCAGGACGGGTCCCGGGGCCACGACTGCTTCCGGCCTCTGCTCACAAGCCTGAGATGTAGCGCAGGAGCCACACACCTCAGGAGCCTGGTTGAGGGGACACTGTCGGGACAGGCAGTCACTGAACTAAGGGCACAGATGCTCTGCCTCTCCGATCTCATGCGTGTGTGAAGGGGTGTGGAACATGTCTTTGGGGTGATGACTGGCTCAAGGGAGAATCTGTTTAAGGCGATCTCCCTCCCTCCCCTCTCCCCAGATGCAGACATCTCGGCCATCTCTGCTTCCCTCCCCTTATCGCTTAGAGCAGAGACTGAGTCCTGCCCCACCCCCCACAAGGCTCACCCACAGTCTGGCTGGGCAGTTACTTGTGTTTCTCCGGGGCTGTGTTGGAGTAGGTCCCTGGGCCTCCTCTGCCTGCTGACCTGGAATGAGACCCTACAGGAGGCCTGCCAAAAGGCTGCTGCTCACTGACCAACAAGGGACCACTGTTCTCCGAAACCAACGCCAGGCTAGTGAGTCAAGCAGGTGATTTCCAACTGGACCAATCAGGTCCGGCTATCCGTGGCTCCTAAGAAACAGTCACCGGCTTTTACCATCCGGTGCCTTAAGAATCAGTGATATCCAGCATCTTATCATCTGTGAAAGAACTCACGCACGCTCAAACACAACACACACACACACTCACTCCCAGGCAGGTACAATCAAACAGGTGAGGTGTGTAAATGGCACCGGATGCTCAGCTCACCATGGACAGGCGCTCACCATGGACAGGCGCTCACCACCCAGCTCCAGCAGTCACCAACAGCTCTGGGGACTCAAAACAAGGTGATTCGCCGGGCGGTGGTGGCGCACGCCTTTAATCCCAGCACTCGGGAGGCAGAGGCAGGTGGATCTTTGTGAGTTCGAGGCCAGCCTGGGCTACCAAGTGAGATCCAGGAAAGGCACAAAGCTACACAGAGAAACCCTGTCTTGAAAAACCAAAAAAAAAAAAAAAACAAGGTGATTCCTGAAGTCACCATCTAACAGTGAAATCCACCATTATGCACCGTGGCAGGTGCCAGCCAGAGGCGGGAACAGGGAGCATCACTCAGACCGGAAAGGGAGGAAGGCGCCAAGGTGGGGAGGTGGGGGGGAGGGCGCTGGGAAAGCCTTGCCAAAGCACTCTGTCTTCTCCACTGAGCTCAAACAGGGAAAGGCAAGTGAGCCCTTGGCTGAAATGTTCTTCTGTTGTGGGATAACCCTTTGGTACTCTGTGGAAGAGGCGTCTTTGCCAGGGTGCCTTCTGATTGGTTTAATAAAGAGCTAAATGGCCAACAGTTAGGCAGGAGGTATAGGCGGGACTTCCAAGCACAGAGAGGACTCTGGGAGGAGGAGAGACAGAGAAAACAGCCAGAGACAGGAGGCGTAAGATGGAAGAGAGGTAACGCCACGTGATAGAACATAGATTAATACAAATTAATTTATATTAATTTAACTTAAGTTATAAGAGCTAGTTAGGAACAAGCCTAAGCTATAGGCTGAGCTTTCATAATTAATAAAAAGTCTCCGAGGACAGAAGAAGGCTCATTACACTGTTCCCCTTGAATACTCCTAGAGAGGAACACTCTGGAAGGTGGCCACACTGGGTGACACTTAACCATCTTCCACCTGACCAGCTCTGTGGGAAGGCACTGGACGGCTCCATCTAGGAGCTGGTTTCTGGGGAGATGTCGCTAACAGTGACGAGTGAACCCCCTCCCCCAGGGCTGAGAGTCGGCTCTGCTGCAGATCATCACTCCTGGAGCACACCCGGCAGTCAGAGCAATGGCGGCCGGCGGCGCACAGTGAAGGAGAAGGCGGAGAGGAGGCTAAGTGCAAGCTGCTGCTCCAGGGACCAGCCCAGGAAAGGCACCGCTGGTCGGCCCACACCTCGCTGCGGGGCGGGGCGTGCAGGAGTGACAAAGGAAAGGTGATGTGGCCACCGACCTTGACAGCCTGAGTTTGAGCCCCCAGCCCCCCCAAGATACCCTCTGATCTCTACACACACACACACACACACACACACACACACACACACACACACACTCAATCAATCATCAATCAATCCATCCATCACTAACTTTTTCAACTGAAGAAAAGAAAAGAAAGAAATGAGTGGCCCTCATGGTGGTGGGGTCAGGTTGACAACCCTACCCCATGCTTGCAGGAGACAGCTGAGCCCTGGCTCGGGCGCCCCGACACCGGCAGGGTCAGACAACTAACCAGACGACAGAGCAAACTGCCCATAGCTGCCCACAGCTGCCCACGGCTGCCCACAGCCGCCCACAGCTGCCCACAGCCGCCCACAGCCGCCACGGAGCAAATCACACTCCATGCCACAAATGCGCTCAGCACAGGAATGGCCCCTCCGGCCACTGACTTCTTCACTTAGTGACTTCACTAGAACAGTAATAGTGATTGGGGCTGGGCAGCTTTAACCCCAGCACTCGGGAGGCAGAGGCAGGCGGATCTCTGAGTTCCAGGCCAGCCTGGACTACAGAGTGAGTTCCAGGACAGCCAGGGCTACCCAGAGAAACTCTGACTCAAAAAAAAAAAAAATTGTTATTGATCAATTTATTGGTTATCAATGGTTCCCCCATAACCCTACCCTACCCCTCCTTCCCCAGTATGCCCGCCCAGAGGCAGACCAACCAGGACCCCCCCACTAGTAAGCCATCCTGCTCTCTGCCCCGCCACTGAAGACTTGTATGTTCTGATAAGAATCAATTCGGGATCGTTACCTGAAAATACGAGGTCAGGGCAGGCAGGATTTACTACAAGGAGACAATTTGTACCCTGCCCCCGGATGACAGTGGGGGTTACTATAGACGAGTGACACACTGGCATTTTGGAAAGTGGCCAGGGAAGTAGAGGTGGGGGTCAGCATCCAGGGGAGGGCAGCTTTTCGGCTTAGGCACCTTTGACCTGTGGGGTCTGAGTCTTAGGCACCCAAGGACCAGAAGCAGGAAGGAGGCCACTCCAGGTGTGGGTGGGAGGTTCCGTTCACTTCTGGAGGCAGGGAAGAAAGCCAGGCATGAAAACAGGGCCCCCCCGCAGAGGCTGAGCAGGGGCGCGCCCAGCTCTTCAAGGTGACAGCCACACATACAACCTGGCTACTAGGCTCAGGGAAGACAACTCTCCCGCCAGGAGGGAAGGACCAGGGCTGAGACGGTATCTCAGGTGCGCATCTGTGAGAGTGGAGAGAGGGGCCTTTCTTGGGCCTACTCTACCTCCCAGGCCTCTAATTGAGGGAGGTGAAGACTCCAGAGACCCAGGCCTGCCTGCCGTGAGCTGGGACCCCACGTTAGGCACACGCCCCACACCAACACTGAGGGTGGAAGCACCCTCACTACTCGGGATGGGAAGGCCACCTATCTCTCCAATCATGTGCTCCCGGTGATGCTCCTGGATGCAAAGCAGCAGATGTTCTACGGAGAAGAAAGGAGGCAGGCACCAGGGAGAACAACACTCCGCTCTGGAGATCGGGAGGTCAGGAGGCCAAAACCGGTTTCCTTGGACCGGAGCCAGTGCTGGCAAGGCCACACTTCCCTGAAGGCCCTTGGAGAACCCTTTCCATGGCCGTTCCCAGACACACAACTGCATTCCTCACATTTCCTGGCCTCATCTTCTGCCTCCAATGCCAGAAGTATAGCATCTTGCAGAAGTCACACGTCCGTCCTGTGCCCAATCTCTCGGCTTCTGGTGGCCTGGAGAACCCACCAGGAATACAAAATAACCTCTCCAGCCCAAGAGCCCTAGCTTAAGACGGATGGTGGTGGCGCACGCCTTTAATCCCAGCACTCAGGAGCCAGAGGCAGGAAGATCTCTGTGAGTTTGAGGCCAGCCTGGTCTACAGAGTGAGTCCCAGGACAGCCAGGGCTACACAGAGAAACCCTGTCTCGAAAAGAGCACTAGCTCAGAGTTTTCACACCTGAAAACTCCACATGGCTGCCGGACAGCAGCTACAGGTTCAGGGGTTTATGGCCTTGATGCCTTTGGGGGACATTATTCAGCTCACAACAACAGAAGCAACTCAAGGACACTTAAGGAACACAGGTCCCTGTCCGGCCTGGGAATCTGGTTGATTCCAGATGGCTTCCTCCGGTTCTACCTCCACCGGCTCACTAGGTAGGTGGGTGTCGGGAGGAGGAGCTGAGTGAGCCTGAACTTCTGTGGAAGGAAAGGGGTTTCCTCCCACCTCCCCAAGGGCTCCTGAAGCCTGCTCTGCAGGATGGGTGTGAGGAGCCGGCGGCAGCGGTGGCTGTGGTACGCCTTTGATCCCAGCACTCGGGAGGCAGAGCCAGGCGGATCTAGGGTAGCGAGCTTAGAGAGGTCAGGGTGCCCAGATCCTTGGCCATGAAGACACCAGAGATGGGTCAGTGCATGTGCAGTCAATGTCACAGTAAATGTCACCAACTGTGCCAGGAACGTGGCTTCTGCAGACACTAAACGGTTTGGAAAAGCACAGCCAGAGGCTTGTCGCCTGGAGACGGCTGTGTGTCTTGGCCATCGACCCTCTGATGGGTGGCCATCACTGGGGCAGGCTACTCTTTGTCAACCACTTCCCACCTTCCCAAAGCCGCCCAGCACCTGGTGAGGTGACAAGAAGTCCACACAAGGACTATCTGCTCTCCTTACCCAGCTGGCCAGAGACACTTAATAGGCTGATTGTGGCCCCAAGGGTGCACTTGGAGATGTCTGGAGATCTTCTTGGGTTTCCACAGCTGGGGAGGGGCAGTGTCACCGACCTCTAGTGGACAGAAGCCAGGTATTGCTGAGCCCGCCCCCCGGCCCCCCCCCCCCCCACACACACAGAAGATCACTAACTTCCCAATACACCCAGAAGGCTGAGGAACCAGCCTGCACTCAAGAATGTTGAAGCAGAGGCAGAGGAGAAGATAATTAGTCACAAGCCCAGAAATGCTTTAGTTTAGGCATTCAGAACACTGGGGAAAAGCAAACTTCACTTTTTGGAAATGGACATGTATGGAGTTCTGGGTTCCAGAAAATTCCAGCATAGAGTTTGTGAGGTGAGAGGCCTAGTCAGCTACGCTGCCAGTTGGGAGAGTTGGCCTGCGCAGCTGTTGTGAGGAGGCCAAGTTCTCTGAGCCTCAAAGGTCACGGACTCCTGGACACAGTGCCAAGTGCCAAGGCTGTGCCAAGGATCATACAGGAAAGCCGTGGCGGTCTCACACAGGACACCCATTAACGTAAGGACAGAGGAGAGAGTTCAGTGCCAGGCAGCTTCTCTGACGCCGTGTGGTGCCCTCCAAGGACAGTAGCTTTCTGAGCTGCATCCAGATAAGCTGTAAAGAACTCAGTAACGGTCCCAGGAGAGCTGCTGAGATACGACCGACCGGGCTGGGCTGACGCAAGGTACGAAAGATGGGGTAAGAACGTGAGAGGGGTACTGTTGTGTGCTGCCCCGGCCCCAAGGCCGTGTGACAGGTGGTGAAGACTGTTCAAAAGCTGGCTCCTGAACGGGGAGAGAAGCTGCCTCAGGAAGTCCCTCCCTCAACATTCAGAACCCAGCTCACAGAAGGGGACACACGGGGGCTGTGGTTCCTTCCAATCCTCACAGAGAGGCTGATGAAGGCCCAGGACACTAAACCGTAGGGCGGCACTAACAGCACTCTCCGTCGGCCTGCACCAAATCCACACAGGCCTCTCCAGACAAAGGGCAGCTCGGAACAGGGCTGCTGACTGTGGGGCGAAGCCCAGGGGAGTCTGTCCTTCTTCAGTCCCTTCTACAGTCTGCTTTCTGACCCTGGGCCCTCACTGTCACCCCCAACATGGCTCCCCTCTTGGCTCTTCTCACTCCTTCCTCCTTTGGTTTTGGAGGCTTGGTCCCATGAGGCCCGGGCCAGCGTCACACTCCCTGGAGTCGTGATCCCCCTGCCTCCACCCCCATGTACCTGGGTTACAGGCCTGTGTCCCCTTGCCTGTCCCACACAGGACTGGACTCCAGCCCACACTGCTGCCACTGTCGGGACTGGCCGCCAAGGATCATCGCAGCTGGGCTTGTAGACTGTCAAGTTCCCTCTTGGGAGGAGGAGGGAGGAGGGAGGAGGGAGGGTCATGGGACCCTCACCTGAGTACCCAGACACCCCTCCCAGC